>NW_020210448.1:0-171268 GCF_003070985.1 Temnothorax curvispinosus | reverse complement strand
TTATTTACTACGCGTGAATCGACCTTATTGATGATTTTAAAATTAGAATTAAAGTTTCAGCGATCACGCGTATCGCCGCACACCGCGAGAATTCCAATTGAAAACCGCGACAAAGAATTATCTCCCTCAAATTTCCACCTGTACAATAGCATGGGAAAGAGCACGCCTCGACGCGAAATTCGCGCTGCAGAATTCGATCACCTAACACATGTCCCGCATTAGACAATCCCTTGTATGTACACACGGTGCTACACGCGTAGGATGCCGATTACATCGTCTATTACACCCTCCCGTGAATCGTGCGCACTGATACACACGTATGCGAACGCGCTCTCGCGATGCTCCTCATTCCCCGTGCGAACGGTCCGCCGTTTCCGCCGGCTATCGGCGGTTGATCCATCGATAGATATATCCCGACATCGATAACGATCCGGACCTGTCGTCGTTCCTCTTGTAGGTCGAGTCTATCATTTGGACGTGCCTTGGCGAGCGGCGGATTGAAAATTCGAGGGATGCGCCGTACGTGAACGTGCAGGAAGCGTATATACCAGGTGATCTAGGAAGATGTAAAAAAAAATGTACCGTATATGTGGGTTTACTGTATAAATAAGACGAAATTCAATTGAGAAGTCATTTTTTAAAAAATATTGAAATATCACGTTTTTATTCCTTCCTAAATTTAGATAGAAGACCTTAGATTTCTCTAAAATCTAAATAGAATTTTTCAATTAATTTGAAGACGAGATATATTTATATTAACTTGGTGCTTAAATTATACTGTCATATTTTTAACGCTGAAATGAAATGGATGTAAATTATTGTAAATTATAAAAGAGTTTAGCAATAATGATCAAACTTTGATACACCTATCTGGCCTGGTTCACCCAGTATGAATGCGCTTCACGTTCGTCGAAGCTTCGAATTGTCGAAGTACGAGGCGGTCCGCGGAATACTGGATAATACGCGTGATTGGGCACTGAATGTATACAACTTGTTATTTGACGAGGGGAAATACCCCTGTTGCGAGTTGCGTACATAAGGCTTGCAGCCTCCATCCACGGTTCTGGATACATGTACGCTATATGTATATAAACACGTGCATCGCGTTACGCAAGGTACGCATACGTCGTGAGATTATATATAGCCTTTCGATCCTAAATAAATACATAAAAATAACGTCTTTTAAAAATAATAACCACTATTAAAGAACTTAGTTAATTATACATGAATTTAAGATGAATCTCAAATAACTGTTGCAGAGTTGTGGAATTTGGCTTTCTATTAAGAAATAATTTCGTATAATTAAATTCATGAAATTTTTGCGCAGTTTCAGGAAATCTGCAATTTATTCATTTATATTTATCAAATTTAAAAACTATAACATATTTAATAGATTCGCTAGAAGCAGAAGATATACAGATACGTGAAATAAATTTTTGAAAACATTTTTTATTGCGCATTCGCCGCGGGTTATTATATTTAAATCCCGGCAGTATTCTCTGCGACGCATTGTTCTTCGTTCCGGTTGATGCGAGCGCATGAGAGTTCACTCTGGGAATCCGCTATCCGAGTAACAGCTGTTTTCGTCCCGGGTTCCGATGTGTTTTCACCTTTTTTGCGCGGTCCGAATCTAGGCAATTACATACGTGTCAGGGGGTGACGTGTGCGTGTGTAGTCGGTACGCTGTTGGTGTACCTCGCTTTCTTATTCTGCCTGTCCCTTTTGTCTGCACATTCTCGGTGCAACGTATGCTCCGTTTGACGCGCGCGTGTCCGTACGTCCGTAAAAATGGCGAGAATCCGGATCGCGGAGAATAGACGGATCGATAGAGGAGTCGACGGGAATTCATTTGGCGAGACGATGCGTCTTTTAGTTTCTCAAATCGACCAGGGAAATGGGCTTCGAAATCGTTCAATTCCTTTCTGTTCCTGTCCAAGATACGGATAAATCCGCGGACGCCCAATTCGGCCGGCCGTATCTCTGTAATCTGGATCGTCATATTTATAGCCGGGATATATATTTCCGGACTTGTCGCGATTTTGCGGAATAAATCCGAGCTCTCTTTCTCTCTCTCTTTTTTTTCATCCCGTGCATTCGCGCGCGTACATATGCGCATATGTATGGAGGGTAAAACGTATGGAAGGTACCCAGACGAATATGGGCGCATCTCGCGAGCAGATATTTGTATTGACGACAACTGCAGCGTGACACGTATCCTCCGTCGGTTGCTAATGGGCGAAATTTGTTTCGTCTATTGTCTGCGGGCGATTTGGCCGATTTCAAATTTACTGAAACCGTTACATATCGTACCTACGGCTGATTGTGCGAATGTATATATCTGTACACCAGACGGCAATGAGCCCACGGAAATGTGACGCGTCGACGATTCAATATCCATCTCAATTAACCGTCTCCGATAGTGCTTCTGAAATGATCCCACATATTATAGAACGTGACGCTCTCGATCGCTTAATCGATATATTCATTTCGTGGTTTACGATCACCGCTGATTCATCGGTTTCTTCATAACGGCTTGTAAAAAGATTCGCACGTTTGGTGACCTGAAAATTAATGATTAATTTTGATTTTTTCTTGGCGAAAATTAAACCGAGGATTATTGAATTATAACGTTTTTACACCTAATGTTTCGTGCTTTGTTCATTTACGGTATACCAGCGTGTACGATCGAACGAAGCGAACGAAACTCTCCTCGCGCCGCTCATCTCGCACTCGTCGGCAGAAATAGCGACCACGTGCTTTTCGACGCACTAACGAGTTTTCTGGGAAGCGTAAAAATCGCTGCGTTATGCGTGCGTGCGTGCACGCATGCATGCATGCATGTATAACGCGCGTGGCCCAGGATAGTTTACGGGAAATAATACAATTGCCATGGTAGACGCACCGTGCGCGGGGGGTAGTTGGCCGTAGGGCACCGTAGGGTACTTCTGCGTGCTCTCGCACGGTGTGTACTATAAAGCTCGTAGTAAATCGACTGTGCAACCCGAGCTCTCGTGTTGCACGCGTACGTGGAGTGAGGTGGAGGAGTGAGAGAGAGAGAGAGAGAGACGGGAAGGGTACGCGGCGGCGGTGTGCAGTAAGAGGCGCGGAAAGGGGCGCGGGATGTGCGGAGCCGCCGCGGAGAGGGAGATGGGAAACCATTATTGAAATGCAGTAAATGGCCGTGAGTTTCAATTGCCCCTGGGTGCTTCCACTATACCCTGCGAAAGAGCGTAGCGCGTAAGAGGGGAAGGGATGAGGCGGACAGGGGCAGGGAAAGGCGCCCCCTTTCTACCCGCTGCCCCCTTGCACCCTGCGCGCTCCCGTCTGACCCGCTCCGCCGCAGATGGGAGAGAATTACGAGCGTTCGCCATGATTCCGCCCTTGTCGGCACGCGAAAACATATACGGGACCTATAGCGACCGATAGCCGTCACGGTGACGATCAATGCGTTTCGGTTCGTTCTTGCGGGGCTGAAACCGATTGTCCCTGGAAGTGCCCTCTCGAATCCATTCACGACGATTTGTTTTGACATGGTATCTTGACGTATATATTCGGTGTACACTCCCGGGTCCCGGCGGTATGTCTAGATATACGCGAATGTCCAACTGGACGTCTAAGAATAGCCATTGTGTAGCCGAGCTGTATGGCGAGGAAGAACTTCTTCTCGGAAGGATAAATCGCGTTGACATTTATTCTTAGATACGCTTTCATACGCGCCTTCGTGTATGTATTCAAGACGCAACGTTTGACGGAAATGTCGTACAGCAAGGGTTGAATCTAAATCTATTCCGTTCTGTTTTATGGAATCTACTTGCCGTACGGGTCGATAGCGTGCGTTAGATATACGAAACTGTTCGTATTACACGTAAACTACATTGTAATATAATTAACTGCTCTTATGTATAAGAACATCGTAACTTGTGAAAATATCCTTAAGAATTTTCTTCGGAATAAATTCCACATATTATTGCAGATTTCTCACATAAGTTCCCTTCCTCACGACGAGATATTTATTATTATTTATTTGTCGTTTTTATTAATACTTAAAAATTTAGGAACTGGCAATATTTAACGCAAGGGATAAAACGAGGGTCGCCGCGCTTCATTGGCACGTAGTCACATTCTCAGGGGAGAACAACAGGCGCCAAAATGCGAGCGTTAGGTAACACAGTCAGGGAGACAAATGCGATATCGCGTCTCATACCTATATCGGAATTTCAATGGAGTAGATGATATTCGGCGATTCGCAGACGCCGGTAACCAAATTGGACCCGTGTGTCACCGGCATACCAATAAGCGATACGCCGAATACTCAACCGTTATAGGCTTTATTTCTTTTTCCGAGCATGGTGGTGATTCGTTCGCGAGCATGCAATAATTCGCCTAGGACTTGCGAGTATCATGCAACGTGACGTTTTTGCCTCTGATCAATATTTAGAAATGTTGCTTATCGATCTGGCTCCTCCAGGGCTCTTGATTGGATTGTAACATGCATTATTCGCCGTTGAATGCTGCAGCGTAGAATATCGCTCGATAGATTTTTCGTATATATTTTTGTTTAAAGCAAACGAGCTGTAATTTCGTGTAAAATATTTATATGCTTGACGTAAAAGATTTCAATCAGCTCGGTCGGAACCGTAATTTTAATCCGTGCGCGTTTACATACGTAATTAAATTAAGCCGCAATTATTTGCATTTTTAATTAATGGCTGTGTTGGAAAATATTATTAACGACCCACCACGTTGCAACCTGCGCAAACGCAATTCTGTCCTTTACGTTATGATTGATTTTTATATGTAGACTTCTATATATATATATATTTGGTATTTCGTCAATAAAGTTATAATTTAGTTAGAATCAATCAGGGATGTGTGTCGCGAAGATAAAGTATCATGTGTTCAACGAAACACAATTATTTCGGCTGTATTGTTCATAATAAACGGGCAACTTTATTATTACACAATATGATAACCACATAATCCACATATGTATATAATAAACATTCACGTCTGTACTTATATTAGAAACAGAAACAGGTGAGAATCAACTAATTAGCCGATGCGCATTAATTGTAAAACAGTTATTTTCTTCGTGATTTGCAGAAATCCTTGCTTTCGCTTCAAAATTGTACAATGTCTAGACAGTAATTCATCAAGACTCATAACTTTCATATAGAGCTAACGAGCGCTTAAATACCGGCGCTTTACTTTCACGAGAATAATCATGTCGCGCCATCAAAGAGACGCGCAATAAAAAAGAAGGCAAATATCAATACAAGATATACCGGCGAAGGAAATGAACGGTGAGAAGGAGATTGAACGAGAGAGCCGAGAGGTCGGGTTTCATTCTCCCTCTCCCCTTCGGGGTCCGTCGCAGCGACGGGAAAATAATTCTTTGTTAGGTACGATCCTGCTAATAATGGAGCCGATATTAATCGTTTGCGCTCTTCTACGGGAAAAGCGGCCGGACTCGCTCATTCGTTAACGTGGGCGGGTAAATACGTGAAACGTATCCGTTAAAAGGCAAAGTGGGGGAGGCCGCGTTATTATTAACCGCGCGAAACGCCGTCGACAGACAGACAGACAGTTGGACGTATTTGCTACGGGAGCTCATTACGCGATCTCGAGGGCGTAATTTTTCTTTATAAATAGCCACCGCGAGTTCGGGAGGGAGGAAGGGTGGGACTCACCGAGGGAAAACCGCCGGGCTGTGACGTATGGTCGGCGTGTCGGCCACGATAAAAACTTTAACTGGCCCGAAAGATGATCCACCTCGTTTCGCCCGCGGCAACTAACAATAGATCGCTCTGCTTCCGTTCGTCTCCTTCTTTTTCTGCTTCTTCGTTTATTCGACGCTGCCGGGGGTTGCTACCAAGCACGCGAATTTTGACGTTTTGTTTCTGGGTCTGTCATGTATATTGTACACGAAGAATTCGTCGGAAGGATGAAATAACAGTCATTTTTAACGTTAACCCAGATTTTATAACAATGTTTTACGGATATATCTCGACTTTGTATTCTATATTCTTGTTTAAGCAAACGTTATTTGATTTTTCATCATTTGACGCAATTTTGGATAATTCTTTATGTCATCCAACTTTCCTGTTCTTCTTGTCTAATATTTGATATAATTTTCGATATGCGCAAATGTAATCATTAAATATCATTTATTATCTTTCATTTTATTATGATTATAGAAAAATATAACGTACAAAGAGAATCATCGAGTATGCGGTGTATTTGAAATTCTTGCTCATCCAATCTGTATTGCCCAAATCGCCGCCGTCTCTCGCCGCGGTTACAAAAGTGCACAGTTACGAAATTGACATTCCAATTACACCGTAGTCGAGTTTGCCTGTAAATACCTTGTCAGTGCTTCTAGCTATTTCCTTTCGGCCCGGCTGTCATGTACTAACTATTTCGCTTTCTCTTTTTCCCTCTTTCTCTCTCCAGCCTTCTCGCGCGCATGCATGCTTGCGTTTACATGAAGGTAATGTTAAACAAGAGACTTCCGATATTCGATAATCGTTAACCACGAACGTTAATGAGTTCCCAGTTTATTGCGATTCTGTGCTATCAGCGCGACTGACTGTCGTAAGAGTATCTCGTCTTCGTTAGATCGGTCATTTGGTTACGTAATTTTTTTCCCCTTGATGAATATTCCTTTGAATTGAAATCTCGAGTCGCTTTGCTCGCTTGACGATTCGATTCCTCGCGAATATCGCGCATGTTGATTTATGAATTCGGAGTTTTAGAATACCGGGAGCGACGTGAGTGCATCTGACAGCGGATGTCTACGTTTAATTGCGGAGAGCGGCGGATTGAAACTTTTTCCCGTACCACCCGTGTCAAAATCGTTTAAATCCTCGAAATCTGATTATTGTGCAAACGTAGTACGAAAAATTTCGCTTTATGCTTTCGTCACTTTTTTTTTGCAAACTAGTATACACTTGGCGAAGCTGTAAACGGTATATTGACTGAAGACAGACGCTTTAAGAAAGAAAATTCGTTCATAACGATTCGTACATCTATATACGATGATATTGATATGTTATTACAGAACTAGCACACTTGTCGTACGTTTTGTGTATAAATTATATACGCAACGGAAAAGTGGCTGGAATACGAAAACGGAAGGCCACAATCGAATTTACGTCCGCGCTTTATGTTGCGATAGCATAAGCAGCGTTTCACGGTGCTTCGTGTTTTGCGGCGATAAATTTCGATCTTCCATCGTAATATTCGCGACAAGATGGCACGGAAATATCTGGCCGTTTTGCAACGATTGTCGGTGTTGTTTATCGGGTAATTCGGCGCGCGGTGAAATTTTCTGTTATTACGGGTTCGGCTTTGAGTCCTTTCAAATCGAACGCGGGAAGAAATACACTCGAACATCGGCTTTTACCGTGGAAGAGATTCCATTACGTTAAGATTATGCGACGCAGTGATATTTCCGTTTGCACCGGGACAGAGACATTTTACTGAAAATTATAAAATTACGGAATTCTATAGAATTACGGTATCCGTTACGTTATATACAGTAAAGTGATATTACCAGGAGATAATGGTAATTGTTTATTCCGCCTTTGTACATAGGTAATATAATGACACGCTAATGCATCCGATACCCTATCGACTCTGTTGATCCTTTCATCAGACCGCATCACCGCCCGGCTTTTCAGCATAAACTTCCCGGTGGAATAGGTTTTTTTTTCCGTGAAACAACTCCTTTACATCTATTATGTATGAATCTGATACGCGGAATTGATTTCCATGTTAAAAACCGCCTGTAATATTCAGTACGCTACGTTAGCCCTTTAGGGTACCAATTTGGTGTAACGTGCGTTTCAAATTCATGCATGAATAATAGATCCGTGTATATACCCATCTCGTCGGCGGTGCCTATATGCGGGTTGGTAAACGGGCGACTGCTCATTTCTTTTTTCGTCGATACTATCCGCCTCTATCTCGACAAAGTGAAATTAAAACTGCGGAGTTCGCTAGCTGCGCGCAGCCACGCGATTTTTGCCAAAGGGCCGTTCGAATATGACCAACATTTCTCGATTATTAAACTTTAACATTGAATCCTCTGCGCGATATGTCACACACTTCGTTGGATATAGATTTAGATATGCAACTGCTAAGTAAGTTATACTATTCTGTGAGAAACATCTACGTATTACATGTATATTTTGAAAAGGATACAGTATCCTATTTTATACTTCCATGTAAAGCAAATGTTTGCATGTAAAATTCAATCATTCGTTTTATTTTTGCGTATCTTTGTTTGTTTATAGAGATAACGTTATGAATAAATGGTAGACGAGAGACGGAAACATGTTGCAATGCAATTTTTAGTTGCAGCGAATCGTGGATCAAGCGTCAAATTAATAATGGAATTATTCAAAGGGCTACCGAAAAGGAGATGAGTTTTTCCGACCTTTGCATCGTCGACCGTACCCGTTTTCTTTCGTTTGGAGAAATATGGTTAAATTCTTTGGTGCGCGCTGCGACACTTTGCGAAGCGACAGTTAAAAGAGAGTTTTGTAACTGCTCGCACTTTAGCATAATAAAGGTTGCGTACCGTTGAACTCTTTATCGCTATGAATGCCGGCTTGTGCCGTTAAGTGAAAATCTGTTTCGAGTGCTTTCGCTCGAAATTGATATACGACATAACGACTGGCAACGCGGAAATAAAAGTACAATATATGCTTTATTCGTTAAGTTGCTTGCATTCAACGGAAAATTTGTGTCCGGGAAAACGTATACCAATAACAAAAAAAAAAGAACGAACAAATTCGTGCTATAAAATGTCTCGTGTCTATCCAACATAAACTTGTGTAAAGTGTCTTTAATCAATACAAATTTAATATGGTCTTTCTTGGCGCCAGTCTGATTCATCATGAGACTTTATGAGCAGTCGCAAAGGAAACGAAATTTATAACGTTCAAGTTAAATTTATAATCGTGTAAGTAAGTAACTTAAGTACCCGCGTTCGCTCTTCCACTTGCCTCGCCTCGCTATTGAATAGAAAAAGACGTACCCTACGAATTATCTCGGTATAAGCGCGAACTTAACGGATCACACGGCGTGGAGGTACCGCGTTTGCAGACGCTCTTCGTGCCGAAAGTTGGCGCACCTTCGGATAACTAACTTTCGCCTTTAAGACGCGCGAATGTGTACATTAAGACCCCTACATAAGATACAGCTCAACCGTACCTCTCTCCGGCCCGATCTCGCCTCGTGCATCTTGCATCAGGTACCCTCCCCTACCTCCTTCTGCGGGGGAACAGGTCGACCGCGCAGACTGATACGGTGGTGCTTCCTAATTAACTCTCTAGATTTCCTTGCACGTCTTCGTTGCAGTGTCATTATCCTCGCCTCCGAAGCCTCATAGTGCGTCGCTTGTACGCTTGCCGAGCGCGAATTGTATCGATCAATAGCCGCCCTCGCGATTAGTGATAGCTCTCGAACCGGTGCTTGATACGTTTGTGCCCGGAAAGCAAAAAAGACGCAAATATTTAGTTTCTAAGCGGATATCTGCAAAGTTCCACGATCGTGGATGATTAAAAGTAACAAATTTACTTTTCCGAATAAATGAAACAACTAACGGATAAACTCACAAGTTGTACGTAAAGTGGCACGAGTGCTCGATACTTTCTTAAAACCAAAGTATTACATTAAGTATAGTTTAAGTTTTTTTTATAACTACATCTCTGTTACGAGAGATGTGATTTAAGCGTGACGCAAAACCCAAGCGGCATATCTAAAACTCCAGTATGACCTCATTGAAATGCTCGGAAGTACGCGATTCGAGAAGAAGGAGGAGGAAGAGAAGGAAGGGAAGGAGAGGAGAGATGGAGGAGCTTGATTTTCCACATGATGAAGAATGTCCGACGGTGTTCGGTATTTCCAACATAGTTTCCCATATCCGGATGGAAAGCGAAGTCGCCTGGGATGGCCCTCGGGTCGACGATGTCTGACGGACGGTGATCCCATGAGCGTTTCACCTATCGAAGTGGTTTCATATCTGGCAACTTTAAAGCCGCCGTCAGATGTAAAGTTGCCGTTCGCTTTCCTCACCTCCTCTCCCTCGCCTCTTTCCGCCTCTGCCACTCATTAGAGAATATCTGTGGTACATCTGTTGCTAAAACATCTTCCTGGTAAATCGTCGAATGTTAAAACTTTACGCATGATCGGGAATGAATTACGCCCCCCCTTGGACAATCCTTCCTTTCCCGGTTCTCTCCGGCGGAAATTCGCGGATCGCCGAACCGTATTCGGATTTGTCGAAATTATTTCGTCGTCGATGCCGTATAATACGAGCCGCGGTGCCGCGAGCGCGAATTAGGCACAATCCCGGGGTATTACATTGCATAATTACATACCCACTTCATTATTGCGTATCAGGGGAGAGCGAGCCGGACTGCGCGCCGAATCCGGGCGCCAGACCAGGCCAGGCCAGGCCGGATCGGACGAGCGGATGGCCGGCGGTTAAACCTTGGGCTTGGGGGGATGAAAATTCAGTTCGACGTGCAATCACCGAATTTCAGACACGTGTACGTCAGTAAATTGCCGCCGATACGGAAATATCGGATGGATGCATGAATTGCGAACACACGCGCGCGCGCGCGCGCACGAGCGGACATGCGTGTACGCGAGCGAGAGTTCGCCGTTGCGATTATATATTTATATACGCGGGGGGATTCGATTACACGGGCACTCGGCTCTCGCGTCGATGACGTTGAACGTTATAATTTTAGCAGATAATAAATAGCCAGGGTATGCGCGTCCTGCGTTCGCGGGCCTATCCCGGATTCGGCGTAAATATTCATGCTCGTGGTGCGTGTGCGTGCGTATGCACACGCGCGAGGATTATTGCCGCGGATGAGCCGTGGCGGCGTGCGTGTTACGCGTATACGCGTTGGTTTTAAGCGGCCTAACGTTTTTCGCGAGTTAAAACTATTGACCGGAGTGGGTGGTTGCGCGCCCCCGCGAAATTGTGGCACGTTGGTTGCTCTAATGCGCGCATTTCCATCTCTACCGCGGATAATACCGGCTTTTGCTGCGAGAGAACGTCGATCGACGACTTGTGGATTACCTTTTTCCGCATATGGCAGGCCGCCCCGTGTGTTAATGCGATTCGTCACCCCGACCGCTCGTGCATACGTTTTTTTTTCTCCGTACTTGACTTCGTACAGTTGTTTTGCCAATTTTCTCCCTTATCGGAGTTTTTATACTGATCCGAATATACGAGTAACGTTGATGAAGAACTTTCAGATTTTTTTTTTCGAAATTAACTTTTTCCGTGGCGAAGATGGGAGACTATCATTCGTATGGAAATTTTGACTTTTTATCGTAAAGAGATTTATACGATCAAGCTTTAATTCTAGTAACGCTCTATATGTGAACGCAATTGTTCAATCAGAATGATCTGTATTATCTCTCTAACAAAATTCCGTAATTTCTTCAAATCTAAATAGACTTCACTTTTTTTTGTTTCAGGCCGAATTGTGGCGTAAATGGAGGAGAGGAATTGCAATGATTTTCAAAGCAGTTGTGTCAACTCTTTGTTTCGGTAAGTAATACATAAGCGATTTTGAAAAAAAGATAATAATGTTGAGCAAGAAATCCTGTAGGATTATACGTTTGCGTGCGAATGTATAAATTCTTCAGGCATGACGCATATTGCCCGACGAATATTGCACGTGACTATGTATACACCAGATTTTTTTTCAAATAATGTATACAACAGTATGCGAACGAGCGTATTCGCATATTCGCGTCCTATCGCGTGTTATTCTTACGTATACCTATCCCGATGCGGAGCGACTGTGGTAAATTCAACCAGAAATATCACTAAGTCCACAAACGTTATCCTCGTGTGTGAGAAAAACGACGGGGGGGAGGGAGGGGCTCGTCCCTTTGCTGAATGCTGCGCGTATGCACGATGAAAATGCAAATTCGGGAAGAATGCGCGCGCGTGCATGCGTGTGTATACATACCGCATACGTACTACATCGTGCTCGATGCGCGTGCTGGTCGGGACTCGGGGATATTCGACAAACGAATGATACGGTTCAAAACACGATCTGCAGTGATTCGCAAAGCATAGAGAACAGGCCGTCGATAAAACACCCGGAAATAGGATATTCTTGTCCCCCTTCGAGACTCTATGTTATGGCAGTCAGGCTGGATGGATGGATGCACGTTTGATATACTGTCTATGCTGATCGATCACGCACTCTGTTCTCTATACTCTCCTCGAATTCACAAACGAGCGAATGAAACATGTATATCTCGATGTGCGGATTCGCGTCGAAGGATCGCCGAAACTTGCGACCGCTCGTTTAATCTCACGATTCTTTACCGTTAGTGCGGTCGCGTATGATTTTTATGATACAAACTGATATAAAATCAGCCAGAGTTAGATACAAAATATGATCTACGTACTACGATCTAAGTAATTTCATTTAGGTATAAAAAATATCGATCTACGTTTAGACTAGATAATTGTAGGGGGAGAACAAGGATCTTGTAAGTCAAGTTGATGAATCTCAGTCCCTTTTCAGGTTTCAGGGGGTTCTCCCAAGAGTTGACAAATTTAGTAGACCAGTTTCTATCCAACCGCACTTCGCACTCGCGGCTTCTCCACGCATCCGATTAATCTTGGTATCGTTAAAGTATACATAAACGAGCGGCCGTTTCGGGTCGCCGTTTCAATTATTACTGAACTGCCTTCTGCCAGTCAGCTGGAAACGCAGCTGCTGCGGTGGCGGCAAGCAGGAGCAGCCTGATTTCCCGCGCCGCGAGTATATCGCGCGGGGATTTCACGGGGCTGGAAGCTGGAATTTCGGCGTAGGGCGAGGTCGGTTTCTCGAGGAGGATATGGGCCTTGCATCGTTTATGACGGGTTTCTGATTCGGAGATGAGTGTACGTGGGACGCATAAGATAGAGTCTCACCTCGGCAAATCTGCACGTGACCCTAATACGGGTTACCGCGCTACCCGGATTCGCACGTTCCCATGTGCATCCTAAAATCTAAATACTCCTATATGAGTCGGGGCTTTGGTCGGCCACACTATCGCGCACACGTGGCTGCATACATACATACATACACACACACATACACTCTCTTATTCACCCGAAACGAGATACATATAATGCATCCGTATACGTGACGTGTATATGGTGCATATATGTATTTTCACAAAAGTGGCTTTAGTCATTTCCAGGAGACAAACCATCGAATCGTTGTGATTCCGCAAGTTAGATCGCTCTCTCAATTTCTTTTTCCCTTTGTACTCGATTTCTATTCGGTCCAATCGAAATTTTACTCTAGTCGTGATGTTCGCTGCCTTCCTGAATTCTCATTGCGAGAAAGCTTCGTATTTCGTTCCAATAATCGAAATATTTTTGGCTACAAGTATCACCCACGTATTATATTATTTTAATGCATATTTTGGCGATTAATTAAAGGATTATTTAACAAATATTTAATTAAAAAATAAAACAGAAATATCCGAGTTTTTGAATTATTATTGATCAAGTTAGCAAAGTATCATATAGAATTTTTGCATTTAAGTGTAACTTTACATATTTATTATTTGTTATATGATTTTTATTAGACAGGTATCAATTTTTATCGTTCAGTGATATTTTGATCCTTTATGGGTAGATATTGTGCCAGTAAGGTATCACAAATGCCTCATCACATGAAACTGCATTAAATGCATACTTGGGACGTGTGATTGTTGATTAAAAAAGTATAAAACTATATTGTTATTGATTAATTTAATATTGAATTGTTTATTTCTAATCTTATGTGTTTAATCTTTTACACATGTGAAACAGTTATAAACTGTCAGACAGAACTCTAAATCATGATGTAAAAATATCCAGATGCAATATGCATCAAAATTGTCCCAGATATAAAAATTGATGCGACTTCATGTAACATTTAGGATACCGTGTATATATAGACAAGTTGTTTACTAATATCAAATTGTAATTGTTACATATAAGTTATTTTTTTTAATGTAAATTAAAATGGTTAATTAATTATTTGAAACAAGATTATTAAATATAATGTCCTGAGAAATAAAATTTATTAATTTTTATAAAAAAAGTTCTTTTATTTATCGAAGTTTATTTATCATTATTAGATTTTTCTTAGTTCTTTGCGTTTCACACACAGAGAAAGAGTGAAATCGTATGATTTAGTAAATTAAAAAAAAAATGAGATTAAAGTTGTTTTTTCGCGACAATATAATCTTATTTTCTTGTTTATTAAAATCATAAATTTCATTTTACGAAACTTACACACTTTTATTCCTCACGGAATGCAAACACTTGAAAAGATTGTATTGATAAGATCAAGATCGTATATTAATTTACATGAATTTTGTTCGATTCAAAAAACAGAAATAAATTTTATTCCTCGATATTAGATTTAATTATTTCTAAAACTTTACTTTTATTTAAAAAATAGTAAGTATTTTACGCATAGTAACGCAAAATTTGTTAATAATATAATAAAGCTAGAATATACATATATTAATCAAACTGCAGCATATTTTTCGAATTAGAATTCAAGTTACAAGATCTCTATCAGAATTTTAAAACGGTTCGAGCGGAATTAATCGTTACCTTAAGTGACGTTACCTAGTTTGCCAAAATCCAAAGTATGAGGAGTAAAATATGCGACAATAGCTTAAATATTAAGAACAGAATATTCGGCGGATACTTATTTTGAACATCTTATACGTATAAGCATAGGAATGCGGCCTTGTTTTCGTAAGTACGTGGAGCGCGGGCTGCGGGGGGAGGGGGTGGCGCTGTGTTGCCTATGTTCAGTGAATAAGTGTGAACGCCGCCCGCGCTTTCATTCGCATCGCGAGCCTTGAACAGGCGGGTAGTCGTCGCTCCGTGTATGCCGCAATATGTGATCGTAAGCAAATCGTAGGTAATATTGAATGCGATCATTTTCTATGATCGTTAGAATAAGTAATTGCTTATCATTGTTTAATTAACTACGGAATTAGTAATCCGAATGTAAAAGAAATAGTATTTTAATGAAGCGGGCATATTTTACACGATCTATTCACTCAAAGTAAAGATAGATGCGATGGAAATTGTTTCATCGTATTATTTACATCGTAATGATTTCTTTGACGATACCTTTATTCGAATGTATCGCGTATCGCGTTGAGTTTTCTGTCGCTTAAATAATTCGTATATTTTCGATGTAAAATAATACAAATCGCGGAAATAATACAATTAACCGTATGATTTAAGTCACGAAGAGCCATATAATATGTCGACATAATATATAATCACATAATCAATCAAAACGCCAGAAACTGAATATTCGGCGCGGATTTACTTTAGTACGTTAAATATCTCGTTAAATATTTCGTCAAAAATTGTTTGGCATGCGGCGCTCGGAATTTATTTTTTGTGGCATACGGTTTTATGTTATTTACGCAAGATCACGGTTGTCAATCGGTGGGTAGCGATCTTAGAACATACACCTGTGGAAAAGGAATGAAGGATCGAGCCTGTGTCGGCTGTGTCCAAGTTGGGTGCGAGAGAGAATCATATTTTTTAAGGAAAGAGAAAGATAGATTAGTAACTCTCGTCTGTGATGTCAGTGATGTGCAAGCGCATGGTGTCGTCGGCGCCGTAACCGGCCTAAGGCCCGGTCTACAACGTAGCCGATGATCCAATGAGAAAATTTCTTTTTCGGAAACGAATTTTCCTCATTGGACCATCGGCTAAGTACGTTCCGATATCTGACTCCGACATACGACTGATTGTAGACCGGGCCGTAACGGCGCCGGCGGCGCGATGAGCGTGACGTCATCGTCATGTCGACGCTTTGGCGGGCTGGTGGGCTTCGCGCTTGTGCATTGCGAGCAAAGTTTATCAAGCTACCTCTCTCTTTCTCTCGCACCCAACTTGGACACGGGAAGCATAGGCAATTCCTCTTCCAGGTATATATGGTCTAAGGTAGCGACGCGAGCCGCTCCTCGTATCGTCTTGTTATTGTTTTGTAACGCGATCGCGCGACAAGTGCCAGGAGAAAGCATAACCATTCTCTATCTTCTTCATGAACAAGTAGTGATTTTCAACCGTGCAATTAATTAGCTTGTATGATAACAGATTCGTGAACGTGTTGATAATTATTCGAAATAACGTAAAGTGCGCGTTTCGCGCGATTTATAGACATTGGGAATATGCCATAAAGTACAGTGTCGCACAATTGTATTTTCAGGAACGTTGTGCTCCAGTTGTGTTAATTCAATGAAGATCAGGAACGTTGTGCGTTGTGCTCGAGGTTGTGCTAGTTCAATGAAGAGAGGAACATCTGAGAGGAGGAGCAGGCCTGGGAGGCATCGGGCAACAGCGGAGCAACCATGGAGTAAGTAATTTGATACCTATTTATTATTTAATTTATTATTTCAGAATATACGTAAATATTTAATGAGACGTTTATAAGATTTAATGTAACTTGGATATATTTTTGTATTTTACAGTTCAACGTAGCCTGCGATGCGGTTTATAACTCCGTTGCTGCGCATCGTATCGGTGAGTCAAACAATATTTTATTTTACATTAAGGTAACTGTGTAATTAACGAAACTGTGCCAAATGTCGGCGCGATATACGGTTAATTTGGAAGATTAGCACATCGACCGTTCGCATATTCTGGTCGCGAATCTCGCGTGCTATTTCTACAAAACGATCGCGCAGCACGACGTTGTATCGGATGTTTATCAAGGTATGGGCATGCAAGTGGGCTATCTTTTTCGTCGACACGGACGAATGCTGATGCAGCGGCTAGATCTTCGGAATATACTCGGTGGCTCGATGTCGGAGGGTCGCGGTCGATCGGCCGGTCAGTCGTTGTTTTATTCAAGAAGCTGAATATTGAAACGAGAGTCAATACCGGCCATCTGTTTCCCCGCGGAGGAAAATGGATGCGCTTATATCTTTGCACTTATATGAATGCGATTGGAAGCTGTGTCCCTATGTGGGAACGCTTTCGCGCTGTTCCTATCGAACCATCTATTCTCGACAGTCCTAAGCGGCAAATTATCTGCTTGATTAATTGAGTAGCCTTCTAGAGAAAACGTTGACGATTACCGTGTTGTTAATTTGCCTAATGAGCGTCGAATCACATGGTTTTAAGCCGCGCGTAGGCATATTGTTGACGATTGTTGACTATGACGCGCGTGAGAAAATGATGTTTCCGATATATGAAAAATTAGATCCATTATTGATAGAAAATTAATCAGAAATGATTCTTTATCAGTATTATATTTTTCTTATACATTAGTGCGATTTATGATAAGTCTATGGCCGGTATTCATAGTCGGAACTTATTTCAAGACCGTTTTATAAGTAATGTCTTAAGATGCTAATACGGCTCTGAGTGGTTCATGACATCTTAAAATCGTACTTAAGACGGTCTTAAATTTAAGATTCGACTATGAATACCGCCTATGTCTATATACATTACTTTCTCTATAATGGAGATGACACTCGATATAAAAGTAGACGTGACATTTAGATCTATTATTGATCTTCTTTAGTCTGCATTATTATGTTTTAATTGACAGTTTCTTTTTTTACGTAATTGAAAGGCTTTCTTAATATATTCAGGACTTATTCGACTTCTAATAATAAAAGGTCAGGCACTATATATCGAACGTAACATTTTAGCTTGGTTGTAGACGATACTTTGACTACTTAACATGATTGATCGTCGAATTTGTTTTTAAGCATGATCAATCGAAGCACTTACGCATGTGATTGATGGATCTCTGGAAAGAACGATAAAAGATGTAAAATTACATTTTTCTCGGTAAAATCTTATGAAGTAGATAATTAATATCAAACATAAATCGAATAATGTAAATAACAGATACATATTTTATCAAGATTTTTTCACAAATCGTTATAAAATCGGTAATTTCTTATTAGCTACGATCGCTTAGTTAAATTGCCGATCAAATGTACAATTGGCGAAACGTTCATTCGCGTTGACGAGGGTTCCCTAATTCCTACGACACCCTGCATTATCCGTTCTGTATTAATGGCGACAATAAGAGGACGTACCGGCTGACAACATCATTAAAGGCTCGGTGACAACCGAGGAATTAGGGTGGCTATAGTATTTAGTGAAACGTCACAGTAGGGTCGTAAGTTTAAACCTTGCCCAAGCGAGCGTGCATTAGTATTACTGTCTAAGACTTGCGCGAATGTACTATTCGATTTGTACCATTCGTATTAAATTTAGCGTACTATTTTTATTCTAAATAAGAATTTTAGCTTCTTCAATATGAACAAATTAATAGAATCGTTTTAAAACCAAGAACTTGTTTAATATATCTGATATATGCAAAGCCCTATCCGGACGAAGCAAACGAGCGCGAAAAAATACGAATAAACAATTACTTCAATGTATGACTGCATTATTCGCATTTATTGAAGCAAGTTGTTTATTCGTGTTTGTTTGCTTTGCTTGATCCGACTTAAGGTGCTTTACGTATACATATACACACAAATATAACGCGCTTTCCGTCGACTACGTATACATTAAAATCGAGATAGGTTCGTAGAAGAGAATATCTGACGGTATTGAAGATATTCAGACAGCTGTGACACAACACGGTTCAGCAGGAGTACTTTAAAAGACACTTACGGGGAACTGTATCACATATGTCAACACCGGATCGACAAATTCACAAGGGTGATACTCCGATATAAAAAGAGATAGGCTAGAGTTGAGTTCTGTCCGATCGAGATCCAGTTTGAAAAAATTTTCCTACGCGATTTGGAGTATAACGAATCGTTCATAATAGACGCAATGCTCTGCTGAGCTCGCGGTTCCGTCCACCTTTCCCACCTGTCAGCGCATTATCTCACTGCGTTTGCCACACACCGCGTATGTACGTATTACGGCTATGTGCGTCTCCCCTGCGTGTACATATCTCTGCCGCTCGGGAGCTATTGCGAAACGTTCCGCGTCTGAACATGGTAATGTAAGTTTGAGCACGGGCGCGTGGTCGTAGGATGTTACAAACATGTCCATGAATATATCCTAGCTTCTCTCGCCGTCAAGTTTCTAAGCCGGGGACGAACGAGGGGGTATCAATGGCGAGCGAAGTTACGGCCGATAGACATGCCGAACTCGCGCATGCAAGTAGGTATGTCTCTCGCGATGTTCGCGGGATGTAACAGTTTGGCGGAATAATGCACGATGCTCCGTTGGAAAGTGCTACCTAAAGAAATTATGCGCGCGTACGACTTTTGCCTATTCTTGACACACACGCGCATACATAATAAGAAACATATATATTCGAAACGTTGCTCATGGCTGAACTTCTTTGTGGATAAAATATACACATGTAGCTAAAGCGAAAGCCCGAAGGGGGGAAAAAAGAAAGACTTTCATAATCCGTATTGTATCGAGTCCTTTGACTTTGTCGTATCCACGATACGCGATAAAACGTGCGAGGGGCGATTTCGATACCGGCTACGTAGGTACACCTTTAAGTTCGTTAACGTTCAACCAACGCGACTACGTAGGACCACACTTTTGCCCGGTGTATTTTCGAGAGGCAATTTCCTTGCGATTGGTTCAGAATGGTTCTATTACACAAGAATATCGATGCGGCTGTGTAGCCCGCGTGATGGAATACTGCCACTGCGCGAAATTCGATCTACAATCTGTATTCTGCCGTCGCACACTTCCATACAGCTTGTATAATTGGCGAAGACACAATACGCGTATAAAGTTACACCAAAAACGTGTCGTTCGCGCGTTAATTAACCGTCGATCGTACCTTCTCTTGTACAATTTAATCTTGATCAAATATACATATTTCAAGTACGTTAAAAAGTGTCGTTCTCAAATAAGCGTCATCCACACTGAAGCGTATGTCGAAATCCGGAGTCGGTATTAACTGTAAAATGCGAGGTTATTCGGGTGGGATTAATTTTTGCGCTGTAAAGGTTTCAGGACTCTCGTTCTAAGAAAGTAACAAGCAACGGGAATTCCGCGGGTATTGAAATTAAAGTTGGTTGATTACTTTCTTAACTATTAGATTATCTTACACAACCGATCTTTCTCAAGCGATCAGTTTAAGCTGTCGGAGAATAATTTCTCGCCGTCCTACGTTTAGACAAACATTAGTGCGTTTGCGTTAATCATAACGGATTACTTTTCTATCGTATAATGTAAAAACACACGGGGTCGCGCTGAAAACCGTTATACGACCTACATATAGCCATAACGCGGATTTATGACGTATATACCTTGCAATATTTGCAGCGAATTTGTCATTTCGCCATGATGTTATTACTTTCTTGTTGCTGTTTGCCGCGGACAATGGCACCGTCGCCTAAACCAAGGAAAACGAACTTTAAATATGCCAGGTTCGAAACGGGCAAGCTACGCTAATATGTGTTTCACGTAGGGATAAATGTGTGGAGAAATTATTTCACATACGATAGTATACGCGCACAAAAACAGGATTGACATATGCATAGTTTATAAAAGAATCGCTACTCTCGATGTCGAATGTATTATGCCTGAAATGCAGACTGTTATTTTTGTATAACTGTACAACATTATAGCTGAAAGCTTTCAGAATATTATTTCGATCGAGTTTCTTAATAGTTAACTGGCAAAACGTTAAAAAATTTGTATTTTTTTCTCTTAATCGCGTAACATTCTTCTACGGTAGAAAATACTGAATTTCGTAATTGTTCGCATAACGTCACGGGTGATCAGCTATATCGTGTAGATCGTTCCGTGATAAGGTATTCGCATACGCGCGATTATGTACCTCCGTAAACTGCCTAATCGCTCCTGTCACGTTTTGCATCTCACAGTCAAGCGCGTAGTTGACTGAGGACATTATCAACAAAAGCACTTTGCTAAAGGGCTCTTACAATTTTGCACGTGAGTATACGTGACACTGACTTTACGCGAAGTCGAGAATATGGGACCGTCTTTTACATGAGCGCCTATTACAGACGCCGCACTCGTAGTCTGGTATCGCCTTAGGAGATTGCAGGATCAACTTGAGATCTAATGGGGTCTCAACCTATCTACGTTATATTAAAGCAGGCTTGTACCAGCAAATCGGGCGTCACACCTCCCGTATTCGTTATGCGAACTTGATTAGAAATGATAAAATATACATTTACCGGCGTTTTAATACTAATCCTTAATATTATTAATAATAATGCCCTCCGGCACAACGAATTTCCGCGGGACATTATTATCGTTGGAGTAATAATTCCTGGCGGAGATGGAGCTTTAGAAACGCGTCTTGAAACAAAGAATCACGGGGCACGAGATAGAGCTTGTTAAGAAAAGTTACCGTGAACTTTGCGTTCAACGTCTGCGAATTAACTGTGCTTCGAAACGTGTTTGATAAAAATAGTAACAACTATCACTTTGAGAAGTTTCATTTGCCATTACTCGAAGATGTTTTGTTCTCAATGTATGTTTTGTACTATTTAATTACACACCCGTATTTATTTATAACTCGGCGAATAAAATATTGATTTAAAATTTAAAATATTGAAATTTATATTTGTAGGTTGTTCATTTGCGCGATATGTAGTTCAATAAGAATGAGTTTTTTGTCATTAATGTAGTCGCGTTCATTAATAATCGTTGACTGGCCTCTATAAGTGAAGGTCCTTCCCATGGACCACCACTTACAAATAAAGCTGAAGGATCGATCCAAAGGGTCTCCTCCACCCTCGAACATACGCAAGCGCAGCGTCACGATGTTTATTTTACGATGCCGTGTTTATTTTACATGTCTTATGAATGTGCAAACGCTCGCAGGCGATTGGCTTGTCAATTAATAGTAACTATTGATTTTGGAAATTATTGCATTCGGCATTATACAGTGATGTCTGTTAGCCTATTGTATCATGCATTACAATGTTTTATTTAACCATTACAAATGTCACAAGTAATTAATATATTTTTATTTTTTAAGAAATAAAAGATTAAATTAGATTTTCATAAATTTTCAATTCGAGAGATTAGTTAGAAAATTTTTTTGAACCGTTCTATGTAACAATTATACTAATTTTATTTACTAATATACTTATTGAAATATTATTGTATGAATACATTTTAGTTAATTATTAATTAGATTATTAAAAAATTGTGATAACATTAAGTAAAATTCCCGTTTAGGGCACCTCCAATAATTTTACCCTTAATATCTTTATATGTCATATATTATAAAGATCATTCTGAGTAACCTTCATAAGCTTTCAGTCGTTGCTCGTTTAGTCGTTGCTTGTTTATTAAAAAATTGTTGACAAATAAAGTTCGAAAAATATAACAGTTATTTTTAGTAAGCCATAAATGACTAATGTGCATATGAAAATAATGCAAGTATAAGCGGGGAATCCGGCCCTTCCCCTACACCCTCATTCTAAAAAGCTTATCCCAAAATCCAACCTATATTAATGTGACAATACTTTTTGTTATTTCTTAGCATAAAACGACTCGACATGGGTTTCTAACTTTCCACTTAAAGCGAGGTTTATTATTGTACGATTTCAACGTATTTCTAACTTTCCACGCGAATCTAACAATGATATATCCCTCGTTATTAAAATTGTGTAAATATATTGTTAGCTGGAGACTTCGAAGGATGGCTAACAATAAGACCTTTTGAAGGTTACTCAGGAGGGTGATTTCTATAATATTGTGAAGGACAAAATCATTGGAGATGCCTTCTTTAAACAGGAGTTTTACCTAAGATTATAATATTTTCTCAAAGATATTAATTAAGTCACTTGACCCTACGTGCTATTATACTCAGATAGTTGGAGAGAATTAAGACACGGTTCCCTAAAATCCACTAAATGATGAAACTTTTATGTGTATTTATGGAATCGCAAACTGGTTCACTCGTGACAAAATTTTATATGTACATACGTATATTTCGGTCGAACGTACTTATCCAGTAACTTACCTATGTGGCCTGGCCGCGTCTGAATGTTAACAGGCCCCCCCGTCATAAGGTATTCCGGTAACGGATGCGGATTTTCTAGAGGATCCTCGCGAATTTCTCTATTTCACGGACGATTTGTCCTCGGCGGAGGCGGGCTTTGTCGCGCGCGGGTCACTATATACGAGTGAGCAGACGCTGAAATCGACCTCGACTGGCTCGTCGTCATCTCGTTCGCCGATTTGACTCCGCGAGTTGATCCGCAACATCGTAAATAGCTCGTCGTTAAGTCTCTTGCTCGTGAAACTATTCGCATTGGATTTTTCTGACTGAGAAAATGCGCGCTCTTCTCCCGTAACAACGGACTTGCTGAGATCATTATTGAATTGAGGAATGAATGATGGCAATTCGGTGCAATCTTGCTATTAGTTATTAAAGTAAATTACTCGTCCTACTTCTCGCTCATTTTCACGATGAATTGTATTATGTATTTGCGTTTCTTTAAAGTCAGTGCTTTACCTCTTTCGTTACAAGACTAAATATGTATGATGAGACGTATCTCATCATATCTCCTATTATTTACCGATCTCTCTCTCTCTCTCTCTCTCTTCCTTAGCGCCTATTATTTTACGAATGGAGCAAATATCTGATTGTTGCTTTAAATGGCTGCGAAATCTTTCCGATCAGTAGACTTTCATGCAAAACATTATGTGCTTTATGCGAGGAAAAGTCGAGAGTCATTTGTCTGCCAATGGGCTGCTTTCGGTCAGCTTTAAAACTTCTTTGGTGATAGTTTGTCGAACAGGGGCGAACAAGCGAGGGATGCTGAAGGTTCCCTCGTGCCAACTTCGACTCGGGAAACGCCGACGGAAAAGTAGATAAATCAATTGCTTTCCGCGCGGCTTGAATACATGTTCTTTAGTTTAACGCATTTTCTCGACACAAAATTCTCGAAACGCGAACGATTGATCCATATTTTTTTAGACAATGTAACCGCTATATCCGAAATTAACGTTTACTTTTTCATGTAAAGTCTTTATAAATACTGTAATTACAAGGTCCAGTAAAGTATCAACAGTTCGAAAAATAAATTTCGATAAGGTTGAATTTCCTATAAAGGCTTATTTGAAGTATAAAATTATTCGGTATTATTAAGAAAAAAAGTAAAAAAAGATGATTGAAAAACATTGTTACTTATAAAACTCTTAACCATATAAAGTGTATTTTTATTCACGATTACATTTAAACTATTTCATAAACAGCGGTGTGAGATTAAAAAAAAAAGAATCTATCAATACTTCTTTTAAAGCTGGATCGAACTATATACAGCGAGACTATCGAGTTTTGAACTATCCAGACTTACGATGTAACTTTCGCTTTTCATTTCTCTTTTATGCTATTACCTTACGAATTTCTTATATACTTTATTACACAAAGATTTTAGACGACACAGTCTCTATTTTATTAATCTGTGACGTTGTTATTGAAGATATTATTGTTCGAACAAACAAATTTGCAGTTAATATCGTCCGGAAGATTTCGACGCTGACGCGAAACTGCCGTAATATCGTAGCACAATGTATAAAGATGTAAAACCGGACAAAGTTCGCGAAACTGACGTTCTCATAATTAGATTCAACGGTGTGAAAGGGCGACGAGGGGCAGCGGAAAGCTTGCCCCGATCCACTACGGCGAGTGATTATAAAATCCGCCTGCAGGCGGTACCGCAAGTTTTGATATTTCACCATCTTTTACAACGCTATTTACATATGTTCCCATACCTTGGAAACGCTTGACGTTTCTCAGGTGCGTATTGTTTCGAAAAGCTTTTTATTGCGCGAGTGCAGTTAATATACAATTACATTCGTACTCGCGATGTAAGAGCGCGGTGTGCGAGCGGTTGAAATGTCGAACAATCATGAAAAATTTTTTAATGTTTTAAATGCAATATTAAGCCGCGCAGTTTCTTATAGCCAGAAATCATGAGTGTATCCGGTGAACACTAGGCACGTAATTTGAAGACCGTAACTAAAATAAAATTGTGGTTCCATTATTAATTAAAATGATGTGTCTACCGCTTGGCTTTAGTTAGATATTACTCGGGGATAAATTCTCACGTTTTTTATATACGTCAGACGATCGAGACGAGAGCCCACGATCCCTCCGGCACATAAATTTATGCTAAATTATAATGATCGGATGAATTCTTATCTCGATATTCCACGTTATATCGCGGTGTACGTGCGCGGAAGCGCAGGAAGCGTTTCAGCGAGAGAGAGAGAGATAGAGAGAGATAGAGAGAGACAGGTGGAGAGGGGAGGGGTAAAAAAAGAAGTCGTTATACGTCGAATCTCTCGTGCATCGTTTGATCCCTAGCTCCGAGACGGCGATGTACGGTGTACGTACAGCGGCGGTATATACGTCCGTAGAAAATGAAGGAAGTACCTTTGACGTTAATATTTCCCTGGTATCGGCGGGCACGTTTCTGTAAACCGTAAGGCATTAAAAGTAATACATAATTATTCACGGTTCATTTCGTTTTCCCATTTCCTACATGGCACACGGTATGGCACGGTATATGTGTACGCACGTATACGTGGGACATGGGCGTGTGCGACGAGCTCCGATCTCTCGCCATCGTCGGCAGCTCGTGCACCAAAGGGGGACAAAGGAGCGCGGTAGAGAGAGAAAAAGAGCAAACCGTGGGTGGGTTTTAGAGCGAGGGTGGTGGCGCAATGGTGGCGGAGACGAGACCTGACTGTCTGCAGGCTTGTTTCCACGCGCTTTGAGCACATGCATTTTGCTCTCTCTTCCCTTTCCCCCCCCTCCTCCATCTCTTCCCTCGCAAACCGTGGACGTACCAGCAGCGAGCGAGTTAACCAGCTCGCGAGTACGGCGAAAATAACGCCGTGAAAATCCGCTTAAGCGGAAACAGCCCGTCATCGTATTGATCCATGCCATTACCGTTCCGCAGAAATGAAAGATGAAACAAAAAAAGAGAGAGAGAGAAAGGAAGGAAAAAAAGGAGGAAAAAGAAAAGGAAACAACAAAAAGCTCATTTTGCCGGACGTTTGAATTTATTCGGGCGGGTGTGGGACGCGACGTATCGCAACACTGGGATCTGTATGGGGAATTAAACGACGGCTTACAAATGCATGTATGCGAGTCGCTTGCACTTCCCCGGCACGTAGGCTCAATTAGCATAACTAATATCGAGAGTGCGTCGCCAGTATACCTCTTTCTGTTATCACATGATATAATCCTACTGATACTATCCCCCCGCGCGCTTAGCGTAGAATTGTTTAGAAAATATGGTTTTCATTAAACAATTAATTAATAGTTATTGACGCGAGACTGACACTTGAAAAAAGCTACAAAAGGTAGGTCTTGATCGCGCGTAATAGTTTCCGTTTTAACGGTGCTATCGATTCTTTCGACACGGTCTTATACCATCGGCTGCCGTTATTACTTAAAACATCGCTACTTAGAGAGCACGGTCGGGCGAAAGCTTTTTTCCCCTCGGTGTCCGTGATATAAAATCCGACGCGGGAATAACGCGGGCGTTATCGGCGCAATTCTCCGCATTTTCGCGCGCTGAACTATCGCCCGTGGATGTCGTTGACTCGAGTTATCTCGAACGCGAATAATTCCGACGACGCCCCGACGTGCCATACCGCCGTCGCGTCGCGTCGCGTCGGGCCGCGCCTGCACTCGCGGCGCACTACATTTCACTATCTCCCCGTCATAGCTCGCCACGTACGTACATACAAACACGTGCGGTTCCGTGCCACCGGGTCGGACCACGAAGACGAGCTCTCGGATACACCCGGCGTGTATGCGCCGCATATATTTTACGCTGCGGTCCACCCACTATCTCAGATCGCTGCTTATGGCTAGACACGATCCTCCGCCGCACCTTCATTTTTCTTCACGTAACCTTTGTACCTCGTATTCTAATAAATTCCGATTTGGGTCATCGACGCGTTCTCGTCGATGTACTTTCTCCCGGTATCGCCGAGAAACGGGCAAATACGACTGTTTCGTTAAAAAGGTGCAGCGAGACCGACAAAATGTTCAACTGACGCGGAAAGTGCGTGTTAGATGTGTGAGGCTGCTTAACGTGATTTAATGGTTGCCAATTAACGTGAGCGAATACGTTAAAGCCATATTAACAGTCTATTTAATCTTTACGGACTGATATTATAGGCGATTGTTGTACATTAATGCCATTTACATGATTGATTAATGCCAGCTATGTCATTAATTATCTACGGGTTCGCTACTATTGTCAACCTAGAGAATAGTCGATAATAATATGCCGATGTATGTGGACCTATCGTACCTGCATAATTAATGAATTGCGTCAAGGGTCTGATTTTCTATTAAAACTTTTTTTTAGGGGGGGAAATGAGCCGTTTCACAAAAATAACGTAAACATTTTGGTAAAGATTTGAACGAGATTTTACTCTTGATTGTAACAACTAGACACGTTACCGAATTTAAAATATATTTATTTGCCGAAACGGTCGACTCTTGCAAATCTGCACTTAAAGTCTTTTGTCGAGGTGACACGTGTCGATGAGGTACGTCATTGCCAGTACGAAGAGGAACGTGAAAACGCGCGCGTATTGGGGAGGGTATATTGTCCCTCTTAAAAATGTCTCGACGATGGAAGGAAAGACTTTCGATATTCAACTTATTTGAGTTATCCTTCGCATCTGTATTCGACTACACGTTTACCGTTTCTATAAGGATTTCTAGCCACGCGGGTTCGACTCTTGGCGACACCACCTCGTTTCGATGCATCTCAATAACACTAATACTTTA
This sequence comes from Temnothorax curvispinosus, assembly GCF_003070985.1. Classification (NCBI taxonomy): domain Eukaryota; kingdom Metazoa; phylum Arthropoda; class Insecta; order Hymenoptera; family Formicidae; genus Temnothorax; species Temnothorax curvispinosus. Next base: position 143,441 of record NW_020210448.1, on the reverse strand, counting down.
GTTTAGTTGGAAGATCTAAACCCAAGAATCTTCTCCCCTTTCACCGTTATGAAAAGAGAGTCGTTCGTAACGCAAAATCCGGCCCAGTCGGACGCAAAACAGCGGCGATTCGCGGATCTCATTCTCATTATCATTTAAATTCCCCGCCTTTGACAGGTACTGCCAAGAGCGCATCCTTTTCTGGGAAAAAAACACCGCCGGAAAAGGCACTCTGCCCTTTGTTGCGGACACTACCTTTTTCGAGGCATTGTAAAAGCAGTCGTGATTGGCGGACGAGGGGGCGAAGGAGAGCGCGAGGAAGAACGGCGGAGGGTGGCGGTGTGTCTAAGGGTGGCGCGCACGCGCGCGACGAAGGGTTGGCCGCGCCGACAGCCGCTGCCGCCGTCGACAGTCGGCATCGGCGAGCCGCGGTACCAACGTCGTCGTTCTTTTCGACCCTCGCGCGGTCTCCGTCGCCGGCGAGCACATTTATTACGCGATTGAGTAAAGGATTCACGCTTTCTTTCTCTCTCTTTCTTTTTCTCTCTCTCTCTCTTCATTCGCACGAGTCAACGACACGCGAGCGCGTCGCGTATGCTTGAACTCGATTGCTTCCGTTTAGCCGAAAGTAAAGCCGTCGGTGGGTCCCAGGTGTGTGAGTGAATCGGGGATTTTTGTGGCACGACTACCGACTACCTCCGGCGCGGACGGCAGACGCACCCCCTTCGATTCGGCGCACGCCACACATTCGGCCCTTCGTCCCACGCGAGTACTCGTGACTAATCGGCGAGGCGAGTGAAGTCGAGGCATGTAACGAGGCACACGAGGGGTGAGTAGCGGAAGGTCCGATCGCGCGAACCGCACTGATGCGGATCGGGCCGCTTTTGCGGCCGGTAATTGTTACTCAATACACTGTGGTTGCGGCGCGGAAAAGAGCATCGGTAAATTTCGGATTACATTGACAGCGACGGGGAGTTTTGTATTGGCGCGGTATTCGGATCTCGGAACTCGCAGGACTCGATTGTTTTCTGGCCACGATAATCATTTAATGCGCGACGCGACGCTTTCCCCGGGACATTAAAATTCTATCGTCTTGCCGCCTTAATGGTTGTATTAAGAAGATGGATTTAATCCTTAATGTTATTCAAATAAAAATCGGAATCCGATAATCGAATTGAATGTGAAATGCGCAGCGAAAATATGAAGTTTTCAATGAAGTTTTCATCGATCTTTAGTCTCCCGTGTATTAAAAATAACGTTACGTTTGCCGATTAAACAAATGTAAAAATAGATTTACTATGAGAGATGTAATGAAAAGAAAGTTCAGCATTGAACTTAGAAAGTCGGGAGAAACTTCATTTCGACGTAGCGTCCAAGTATATAGATATCGAAAGTTTAGAAGAGATAAAGAGATTAAAACAAAAGTCATATGATTGAATAATCTAATTGTTCCAGTGAATACGATTGAAATAATTTTTATAATTTTTCTATACTTCGCACGTGTGTGAATGACGTTATCAAAAAATTTGTAAAAGCAGACAATACTATGTTATCACGTTATAGATTGTTACAATTGAAAATGAAAGACTCATGTTTTCAGCACGATGATTAAATCGAATTTAAATTGGATTTATATGAAATACACAATATAAAATTAAAGTAGAAATGTTTTGTTTTAGAGAAAGATCTCAGAAAATAAAAATCTGATATAATATAATAATATACATATAATATCTTTGTTATATCGGATTTATATTTTCTTGGATTTTTTTTTTTTTTAATAAAACTTGTTCATTTTAATCTTATCCACGAAAACTGAGAAAATATTAAATTGTTTCCAATAAAAAACAATTTATTGTATCGCACTGGTATTTTCTACATGAGTAAAAATATCAGAAAATATTTTCTAAATTTCGGTATTCGTGATACGTTACGTTATCGGTTATGGTAGATAGTATATTTGAACGTAAAAGGTTAATATTTCAGAATGGTTTATAAATATTAGACACTTTTTATTTTATAGACGTATTTTTCTCTAAAATACTTCTATGTGTGTTTTTTAATCATATCCAATAAAGCTGAAACAAATTGAATTCTTCCAACAGAAAATATTGTGCGTTAATATTACTGGTATTTTGTATATGAATAAAAATATTGTAAAATTTTTTGCGAAAATCTTGTTTAACTGTGTGTTATCGCACTTGAATGCAAAAGATTCTTGTTTTCAGCGATGGTTGTAAAAATTAAATTTTTATTTTATAGATGTATTTTTCTCTAAAACAATATTCTCTGAAACAATATTTGTCAGATTTTTCATTTTAATCTTGTTTATTAAAACTGTGGAAATGTTGAATTTCCCTGACAAAGGCGAAATGCACTAATGTTATTGATACTTTTTACTGATTTTTATATAGACAAAAGTATTGCAAAAATTTTTTTAAAGGTATGGCAATCGCATTACGTGATCGCATATAACATCAGATTGCCGCGATTCGAATGCGAAGGGAGTTTATGTTTTCGGCGATGTCGGCACTCCGTATTGCAACACACCGCATGTTCGATCGCTCGAAGTATAATAGTTCGCGAAATATAATCGGGCTGCGGCATCGGTATGGCCGCCGTTGCAGTTTGTAATATACTGGCAGTACAATACGGTGTTTCTCAAAACTTTGAAGTGGGCTGCGGTTGCAGTTGAATTGCTTCATTAGATCTTACTTGTACCGGGGGTTAAGACCGCCCCGATATTACTATTCCGCGCGGTACAGCCGATTCCGCGATGCGAGTTCGCACATCGAATTAGTCGAATTTCCGACGCGAATGCGAAATAGCAATTTTACCTTAGTCCTTGAAAAAGTGGATGATATATGAAATACGAGCAGTTTTCACATCAGTTTTGTTCTGTATTAAAAAAAAGAACTTTTGTTCCGAATATTCCATTGGAGTTATTGGAAACATGATATTTCGGAAAGTATACTTGTCATTTCTCATCAGTAAAATAATATGATCGGTTGAAATTTTTCTACTTTAACAATGAAGAATATACATGCAATTGTTAGTGAAATAATTGCCGTGTTAATTTAGGGTCGGTGTAATTATTTTTAGGTGCAATATATATAAGTCCTTGATTGTTAGATTCCTAAAAGCAGGATGTGCGTGAGCAATATGAGCGGAGGACCCTTTATTTCATTCTTTCCCATATCTTTATTGGCCAGACATCGATTAAAATCGAAAGCGTGTTTACAAATTCGTGGAAACAGTTACTATCGTTGTTCGTATTATGGTCTCACGGCACGTGATTCCGTAGTAAAAGGGCGCGACAAATGAGTATAATTTTGTTCCCGTCATCGTGCGTAAAGAGTTTGGGAATTGTTTCAATTTCGGGCGTTTTATTTGCGCCCGAGAAGATACGAAGATGTATATCTAATACATTATCAAACTCACGTAACGACAGAATGCATTTGCTGTAAATAAAATTTGTTATCATTAGTTTAATAATATTTTTAATTTAAACTTAAAAAAGTAATTTGTAAAGTTAATTTCCATCGAATTACGCATGCAGAATATTTTTCTTCCTTTATACAATTTTCATATTTTATATATAATTTTTTAATAAAACAGAGTTGTATGTATGCGTATATTTACAGTTAAATTCACTATGTTAATTTTTATATTAAAACATGCAGAATATTCTATATGTCTTTAAATGCATATGTCGAGTCATTATTATGAACATTAAAAAGTAATAATGACCGGTCAAATTAAAGCCCGGGTTATGTGCAAAATTAGCATCATTTCAATTGGACTATTATTATTTCGTTACGTTAAGAATTCCTAATAACGTCAATGCGGAGTTTGCGCGGAAATTTATATAATTTTTAAAAGGATACGTCATTGTTTAATAAATGGGCTCGTTGTTCAATAAATTGGTTGACGGTAATACGATGCACTTATACATTTGATATTTAGTCACTGTGCAGTGATGTGTAAATAAATTTCAGATAAATTGGCCGTGTTAGCAAATGCGAATGAATAAAATTCCACTCGTCGCAGCGACCTTTATTAAAATTCAGAAATAGTGGCAATTTCTATAAATTTCCCGACAAAAGCGCTCTGCATTCGCGGTTGATTGAACATACTAATTCGATATTTAATATTAACCCGATGTACCATTGAATTATGAATACAGCAGGCAACAACGGTGTACAATAATTTCGACGTAAATTGATCCGTCCGTCCGTAGGTAGGCGCGCATGCGATCGCCCCGGCGCCAATATCGGAAGTTAATTAAATACACTTCTGCATTGTAACTTTAATAATATCAAGGCTGACGCGCGTATTTAATTACGCTTAAATTCACCCACCTCTCTGCGAGATCTTGCGCAACTGCGGTCGTTGGCCAGCCAGTAACCGTCATTAACGTTCTTAATGAAAGGGATTGAATCGCTGAGCACGCATACCGTCGGATGGGGTTATCTTCGAGAATAATTCTGCCTAAATGTAAAAATCTCTAGAAAATAAATCTCTCTCTCTCTTTCTGCGTAGGAATTTTTCCGAATAGTTACGGCTAAAATACATTTTCCGAGTATTTGTAAAATACTTAAAATTACGAATTAGTTTTGATGAAAGATTAACAATAATTTTGCCACTGTGTGCACATTTGCTGCTAGCTAACTAAGTAACCTTATTTGGCGGTACGCATGAAGTCGAAGCATGGCGTGATGTAAAGAGTGACGAAGTGCGAGAAACAAGGTTGAAGGAACGAGAGAGGTAAAGAGAGAAGAGAGAAAGGTGAAGGGCGGAGGATGGCGGGAGGTACGAAGAGTGCCTTGAGTGGTCTAGTGGAGTAGCGCGAGGAAGAGTGTGCAAGGGGTAAGAGAAAAGGGGTGGCAAGGGGTGCGCCTGGGGAGTCGAGGGTCGGATGATGCCTCTGGTTTCTCCACTTTCTGCGCTCCTTTTGCTCCTTCTTCCTTCCTTCCTTCGCCGCCTTCTCTTTCCTTCCATCGACCCCTTCGTCCCTCCGTTGGCCCTCCCCTCCTTTCTCTATCGTATCCTTTCGCGGAACACCCACCCTCGATGGGGAAGTAGAGGCGGTCGAATGTCTGCCGGTGTACTGAGCTCGCCTGGATTCTTCATGGTGATGCTCTGGAGACCGGAAACCGCGTGCGAGATTCGCGACATGTGCAGAGCTGTTCGTGCATTTGCAATAAGTTTCGCGTCTTTTTGTTCGCGCTTTCATTCCCGATTGTTCGCTGTGTTGAATCTAGATTGCGTGGCAAAATTGCGTATCGTGTGTGGCGTAAAGTATATGGTGTCTAGACAGCGTCGATGAATAATTTATCATTTCGATATTGCCTATTTCTTTTTATCTTAATTATTATACTTGTAGATTAGCGCAGAAGGCATTTAGATTTTCTGCTTTTTGAATCAATCAATTGTTAATCGTCACCGTTGTTGTTATATAAAATCTTTGAAAGACGGTATTTAATATTTGACAACGTCAAATCTGTTCTCTTTGTGAAATAGAGTTTCTGGATATAACTTACATTCCTCTCTTATAATATATTCTGCAATTGTTAGACGGGTGTACCTTGCGTGAAAATCTTCCGGAGTTTCCTGATAACGGTTCCAGTGGAACATAGTTACATACGACGCGACGCATATACAGTAATATATACGGTTAAGGAGACGTATATGTACGTAATAGCCAGTTTCGTATTACACTGTCACATAATGCTCCGCCGTCATAAAAAGGGAAAGAATATATGAAACGTAGGGTTTTCTTCAAAGGGGAGGCACCGGGAAGAAATAATGGATATAATGAGGCAGACGTTGTTCGTTTACCGTGTCTAGGTACTCGTAATATTCTAAGACTACCTTTTTCCTTTCTCTATAATGAAATCACGGTTTGCGACGAATACAGTAGCCTTTTAACAACTACGTGAGTTTTTCAATATTTCATAAATTTAATTTACTGAGCCGTTGCTTTTGTCGTCGAGTCTCAATTTACGTAGGACACGAGGACCGACGTCACGACGAGTTACACATACGAGAAATTGATGGCACTTCGTCGAATAACGGTTAACGATAGTTTGATATTACGAGACCGTTTTGAATGAACGAGAGCTTTTCCTCGTCTCTAACGTTATCTCAACATTGTTCAACTAACTCTCTACAGCAATCGGAAGAGCCGCCGCATGATCGCAGACTAGTTCCGCCAGTTGGAGGATCATGGCTTATCAGCGACATTTTCCGCAATGGACGATAAGAGAATTTAGAAACGAAATTAATCCGATCTGTGTATTTTGGGAAAATCTAAATTGCAAAATGCCAATGTCCTCTCTTACACATGTGTTGTGCGATAGTGGCGCGTGATCAATCTGATATGAAGAGATTATGATCGGTGCCAATTTGCGCTTTATCACGCCATCTCGATTACGATAATGGTATACTCGGCAGGCTGGGTGAAACGAGAGTGATATTAGGTATCCACAGTTTACGTCATAATTTATGCACGCTACGTTGCTACACTATTTTGTCGGATATGTGGCTTTACGTATACGTTCTCTTTCTGTCTCTCTCTCTCTCTCTCTCTCTCTCTTTGCTCCTCTTTCTCTCGTTCTGTCTCTGCTTTCCTCTTTGTACTTCGATATTCCGCGGCGCGTAATCGAGATTTATATTATCCGATCGACATTACGTTCGCGGATAATACCCTGCTTACCCTATGGTTCCTTGCTTTCATATCCGTTATTTCTGACCTCAAAAGCGCGTTCGTAAAATTCGATTTACCTACACGCGTTTATCAGATAAATGGCGAATGTATCGGTGAAAATATGAACCGCTGGTAACAAAGTAACAAAAGCCGCAAACGCCGGAACGAAAACCGCCAGTTTGTGTTGCGCGTTTGTGCGTGTTATTTCAGTGACAATATCACCCAACGAATTTTATGCAACACCGAAGTGAGCGTTTCTTCACTCTCTTTCTCTTCTCTAACGGTAAATTATGGAACAAAGAATATTCCTTTGTTTGCCAGTTTATTCGATAGCTTTGTAAATGGAAAAATCAAATGAATTTTTAAATTGTAGACTTCATAAACGTTTTTTAATTTTCGGTATGAATAAGCATGAGTACACAAACGTTCGTGAGAAAGACGGAGAATGAGTTTCGCGAGAATAAATAAATTCGAAGTACCGCTGTTAAGAGTTTGGCATTAAAATTAAAAAAAGGGGACTTTAAAATATAATATCTGCGGAAATAATCAATAAACAGCGGAGACTAAAGCTCACGGCTTTATTTTCTTAAACACTAACCGGTCTTAAAACTTTTTTTCACCGCAAAGTTACATCGCCGTCGACGCCAGTACGCTCTTAGTCCATCTCACCGTATAACAAATTCCGGCCGCGCCGAGCGAAATCCGCGACGTGGAATAATGTACAATTATCCGACGAGGAAACCTGTCCGTCGTCGAGCGCAATTAGAGCGCATCCGTCCGACGTTGTCGGTAGATTCCATTTTTTTCATGCACAAATCTCCGCCGTACTTTATAAGCGGTCTGATCCTAGATTAGAGTTAATTTTGAAATTGCGGACCGATGGCCGGCTATAAGTGGATTTTTCTCCCGGTCATCGCCGTCGATGAACGGCGGATTATGTATCAGTCCGCGGTACGAGTACCTGATCGAGGAATAACGAACGATGCGGTGCATTTCTAAATGCATCCTCCTCAAATCGATCTCTGCATCGACATTGTCACGGGAAGAAAATATTATCCAAGAGTCTGTTAAAGATTTTTTAAACCTTGTGTCCACGAAATTTCGGACGGAGAAAAAATTGACCAATCAGTAATCACATTTAAATAATTCGGCAATTGATTAATGCCATTGGTTAATTCTTTCTCGGTCCGAGATCTCGGAGCGATTTCTAGCATCGTGGACACAAAGCTTTATACCGCATGCATCGAATAACAGGCCGACTTTCTGTGCATGTTTAATACGACGCGCTGAATGCATCGTCGAAGTCGAACTGATTACTCGCTTCCTGCGCGCGTGGTTGTAAATAGGCATCCATCAAATGCCATAAATCCCCGCGATCCAGCCAACCTCGTAATCTGTAAATTCAAAATGGATTACGCTACCTCGTGCGCTAGGAAGCAGAGGGTTGAGGGGAGCGAATCGGGCGAATTATGCCGTAGCGTGCTCATAACGTGCTCGAAACTAGCGCGAGAACGTTAGTCGTGACTTTTCGATTTCTTTCGATCTCTTTCGATTGATTATCGAAATGTCAGATCAATCAGCCGATGTTAGTAAACGAAGCGCCGCGAGTAGTTTCGTATCTCAGCGGAGAGAGACGGCGTCGCTTCGCAAAATTCAATTTAGTCCGTGATCATTGATTGCCTTTGTGTCGACGAGCGTACGCGCGCAGGATGTGTCTTCCTTTGATTATCGCACGGAAGGATTGCAGCCGTTGCCTTTGCCTAGATTTCACCTCGCCCGCGATACATACACATCTCTCAGACAGCGTCCAAGAGAGGCGAACCGAATGAAGCGAGAAGTAGCGAAACTTGGGAGAGATTGCTTTGTAGTAACGCATGCACATTAAGCACGTATGCCTATCATTCGCATTTGCCCGATTAATTGTTTCGATTAAATACTGATCGGTTGAGGCTTCGCTCCGGAATATACTCCGCAAGTGAACTTTGTGTCACTTGTATATATGGGATTTCCGCGACTGCGGTGTAAAATAAAGTACGATATCACCATGCCGAAATTGAGCGTTACGCGAAAGCCCGGTCGGAAACTAATGCAAGCAATAACGTCGGTTTAAGCGTGGCTTAATGACTATAACTATGGCCAGGATTAGCAGCTAACTTGGTCGTAAACGTTTCCTTCGGGACCCGGAAGGCTTACTTAGACTGGCATGGATACACGAACCCACGGAATATTGCTAACCGAAAACGTGCCCCCGCACTCGTTGGCCAAAATGTGAAATATGAGCGACTCGGTGGAATATCCTTGCGGAAATTCAGTGCCGGATTTCCCAATAGATTCTGATTTTCCTTCTGAAAAGTATAAACATTTGGGTCGTACATATGCGACGATCTATACATATAATTCGCATATATACATATCACATCACTGGAATATACATAAGATATCCGATGTGCAAACATTTAGTTTCACGGCTTACGCTTACTTTCAGATTCGTAAGAATCAAAACTGTTTTGAAAATGTTTACAGTTTTTTTACGTGCATTTATAGTTTTTTTTTTTTTTATGACGTTGACGATGCTATCAAACCGCTTCTTTTATTTGACAAATAAAATTCAGCACAATTTTCCCGAACTATCAATTATTTACGCTTGAGTAAATCCGCGAAATTGGTGAATTCGCCGCCGTGGGAGCGAGAACGGAAATCTAACCCGTTCTCGAGTGCCGCGGATCTATGTACAACGAAATAGGATTTAGTCGTGCGCGCGAAGAAGGGGTGTAATACAAATTCTCTGTAAATAAATTACACATCCGCGGCGACAATTTCATTCTCCTCTTTACGGTAAATCATCCCGCGTATTCCGCAATATAGAGTATGTTTGTAAAACGGTACGTGGCGGTAGGCATACGCGCGTTTACGTTGATTTTAATGTTTCTTTCATGCGTGGGAAGAGCTGTAAAGCCGCGAGAAGCGGCACGAAAACGGCGGTACGAGAAACGCACACTTGGATACACACAAAGTGGCATCTCGCTCCGGTGTAACGCTTACTTTAATTGCGTGGCAATGGCGACGAGGTGTCGGAACGCGGTTACAACATGAGTTCGAGTTGCTCGGGAGTAGGTACTCGCGATGTCACCGCTACTTCTTCTCTCATACGTCCGCTGGCGTATTGTTTGAGTGTTTTCGCTGAAATCTCGTTTCCTCTCGCGAGATGAATACGAGACAATGTTAAAATATAAGGTCCTGGAACTCCTGCAAGTTACATACTGAATTATTCTTAGCACGCGTTTCACGCATACGGACTTGTTTCGAGTTCCGCGAGAGTTTTTTTTATCTACGAAATATCGACAAATTAATAATGTTAAGTTTTTCTTTAATAGCATTTCTCCACTCGATTTATTAAACAGTGAAATAACTGAATAATTGTAAATCTATGTGTGTGTACGTGTGTACGTTCGAACGTTTATTCGGAAGGGAATAACCAGAGTGACATATAGGACTCTCACGGAGCGGATGTACGATTTTTTCCAGCGTGCACTCTTGTATCGACCACCCCATAGCTAGGTTACCGCCGACGTATGTCGGTTAATTGCACGTGAACGAAAGAGCGAGCTCGCTTTTTGTGAGCCGCGCCGTGAAATTGTGGCCGCAAAGCCGCGGAAATATAAAATCGCGCGGCACGCTAGACAACGTCGGGCAATGTTCACGCGGTCGTCGGAAGAGTCCCGGCCCCCGCTAAATAATATCATCGGTTAAGTTATTATTTCGACGTAGGGGTGCGTGTCCGCGTTTACAACGGCGCGCCGTGCATTATCCCTGGGCCGACACCTCGCGCTGCCGCCAGTCGTTGAATTTTTTAATCCCATCAACGAGGGGCCGGTTCAACCGAAAACTGCGTACGCCGCTTCGCCATTAATCTTTCACGCGTCCGTCGCGTACGAAGATCATATCTCCATATCGAAATGTATTCCCGGTGTTGCACCGCGGGTCTGTAAAAATCGAGCACTTTCAGGGGGCACTGGCGGGGTATCTTTTTTACAATGCCGATATCGATGCTTTTATTTCACGTTTCGGCGCAGCAGGGAACAGTTAGGATTTTTTACCCTTTCTCTATTTTTCTATTATATCGACGACAATAAACCGCGAAGTTATGCTGCATATGATGCTTTTTTTTTGTTAACGACAGGCTGTTCTTCAATGGAGTCACTATCGCGGTCTTCTAAGGGAAAATTTGATAGATGAGCTTATCGCTATCGTTGCTTGGCGCGATAAATTCTTTTCAGTTGTACAATCGAACGGTGCTGATCGAAGGTGTCTAATGATCGAAGAGATTGCAGGTTACTCGTTGAGAATTTCAAGTATCGGGTATCGCAAGAGGATTCCCTACAATCCAACGAACATTTCAAGTGGATACTCTGATTGCGATATATCTCGGAGAATAACGAGTATCATAAATTCGCACCTCGCTAACGATTGTGCTCGTCTCCATACAAATGTCGTAGCTTCTAATGGCGAAAGTTGCGAATTACTTTAAAAATGAAATTTTGATATTACGCTTATGTCTGCATACCCCGCATCGCAATACGATATATTTCAAATTTCGCGAAAGTACACTTTCCCGTTTTAACTTGTAACAATGATACGTGGTTTTAGCACAGGCCAGTTTGCAGTTTCGGTTAGACCAGACCCTTGGTCACATTTCTGCGAGCTCTGTTTTAATAATTATCCCACGGCTAATGACCGTACCACCGTATTAGCCGTCGAGTAACGCCGGGTTCTCTGCGATACTTTCTCTTATCGCAATGACTTTCTTCAGAGACTAACGGACACCTCAGAAAGGAGGAGTTTTTTTCCTGGAGAAGAGAATATAAAAATATGTGCTTAAGCCTTCAATCGCCCTGGCTACGTCGCGATTTACATGAGAAGACAAAAACTTGCTTTCGAGGCGTCTCCTCCCCATTTCCGCGAGCTTTTGCCGCACCCGTAGCTTTCTCTCCTTCCGCCCTCACACAGCCGCGCGGCGCCGTTCCACACAGTACTGCGCGCTCTGCGGTACAGTGTGCAAACGCGCGACGCGGGGAAAAGCTGGCTCAGCGGGACTCCCTCGCGCCGGTGCTTTGCATTTTACAATAGCAAAGATATTATGTAAAGCGTCGGTGCACGCGCAAGCACGATCACGCACGCGGCACCCAACAGCCCTAGCGCACACGTACACGTACACTTACACGGAAACGCGGACCTGGCGTTCGCGTGCACTTAGCACACTCGGAATATCGTATCGCGTAACCGTATACATATGTCGCCCGTATAATCTTTATACATGCATACACGCGTATCGCTTACACGCGCGTGTGTGTCGCCGCGCGCTTGAGCGTTTAAGCTCTTTCTCCTTTTCTTCCACCGCGACACCGTCGGGCGTCGTCACTTATCCCGCGCCGCCACGCCGCTCTCTCAACTCGTGTCCGTGTACAAAGTGCCTACGTGCGTGAGCGCACCATGTTTCTCTCTCGACCGCTTCCGCGGAGATGTATATTTTCGCATGTATGCATACGATGCATCGGCGGAAGAAGCGAGAGGGATAGAGAGGGATGAGATAGGTGGATAGTTACGTGTCATTCCGATGTATACACACACACCCCGCCGCGCATTTAAATTTCCTCTTCTTTTCTCACGAACCTCCACCTCAGCCTTATCTTACGTAACGTCTCCCCGTCTATAACGCGAATGTATGTGTGTGCTCAGGAGAGATATACATTTCGGATAAAGGATGATATAAGGGAAACTGCGTTCTGGGTTAAGCTAATACCCGATCCACCTCTAATAAGTAACGTACGTTACATTGTAGCAAGAATAATCTTACTACGGTGGAGTTATAGGAAGGAGTGTCATTTCACATCTGCGGGCGCCTTATCTTTCCTCGCTCCTCGCGCTCGCGGCGCGGCTGTTAATTAAAGCGGCAATGGGTGGGTTCTGTTTGCCGTAGTCGCAAATTGCCAGGGATCTCGTTTGTAAATCCTGTTGAATACGCCAACTTTTCCGTCACAATCCGTGGAATACGATATTTATATGACAATATTTATACGACGGGCGGACGTAAAGGAGGGATGCAAACTGCGCGCTCGCGAGGTGGATGACATATTCTTTCCATTTACAACCCTCGGAGCACTCTGCTTCCGTACCGCTCGCCGGACTCAAAGGACGAAATACCGAATACGTTATATACGCGAGGGAAAAGAAGGGCGCGCCAGTATCGGGCTAATATAGGGTCGCAAAAGGTGAAAGGATCTTGACGTCTTGCGTCTACCTTCTGACTTACCTTCCCCCGGCGGGTCCTGTCTCCGCCGCCCTTATTGCCAGTCGTTGCAGTCCCCCTCCGCGCCCGGTCTGCAAAGAAGAGTGCTAGCCTAGCGCGCGGGTATCGATTCTCTCCACGCGTGTATGTGTATTATGCATGTACGGTGTATGCTCCACAAGGGCATCGGGTTATCTATACGAGCCATTTTAACGCGGTGCATTGTCTTCGGTGAATTGCATTCCGTAGATACTGCCGCCTGGCTGTCGCCGCCTGTGCCCCAAGCTATCGCTCGTTGTATCGAGACTGTTATGCGATTCACGCACCGCCGCAATAGTGGCGATGCGGAGCGCGCTTGAAAAAGTAGACGGACAAAGCACGGGGGAAGCGAACGAGCGAGCGAGCGAGCGCGAGAACGCAACTCTCTGTCCATCGACTGGGGCGGATGAATTTCGCCGTACATCGAAAAAAAATTCAATCAAAATGGTGCACGCGAGCGATCCCTGAGCGCCTTTTTTCTCCTCTCCCTTTTGATACCTCTAACATACCGGCCTTGTGAGAGCGATAGTCGGCCCATTATCGTCCACAATGTTGCGCGTCGCGATACCGGGAGATTGAACTCGATCGAAGCACGGGAATTCAATGGCCTATTTTTGATATAATCCCTTTAGGAATTAGTATCAAAAAAGGGGACTTTTCTTTGATTTTTTACAAGATTTTAGATGCGTTAAATAACACTGTAATGTATTTGATTATAACAGGATGAAGGATGAAAGTAGTACTTTGAGAGAAAAGGTACTTTTACGATTTATCTAGTTTATCTTTACTTTTTGCAGCCTCTAAAGTCGTTGGCAACGTTTATAACGTTCTCGAAGATATAATTTTTTTCTTCGTGAAAGTGACATCGATATTTATGAGAATATCCAGAAATATATCTGCACGGATCGTGTCGCGCGAATTCGTAATAATTGATTAACAATAATTTCACCTATTCTTCTTTATTCGAGCGCGAGTCGTAAATGTCGAAAGTTTAGTATGCCATAGCTAAATTCAGCTTCTGATAAATTGTTAATTATCCTTGATAAACAGTTGAAATCTTTATCGTTGATATTTTTGGTAAATATTAAAAAGAGAAGAAAATATTCCACGTACAATTGTTAATAGGTACACTTATTTATTTTTTCTAATTTAGATACATTTTTAATTATTATATACATAATCTATTTTTCTTTACGTTCTTTGCCTTCGTGCTTTTTTTTTGTCTACAGATACTCGTGCAAATCTGAATGCACGTACGATACATGTGTACACACAGAGCGATATAAATCATAATTAGGAATTATCTTCGTTCACCCTTTCTCCCTGTGCTTTTTTTTTCTCGACGCGTGTCGCGCCGGCGGGATTAAAGGCGGAAGAATTCGAACTGCGCGGGGATTACTCGCGTAACTCGCGCACTTGACAGCGCGGAAGGTGAAGGTTATTTATGTGGCAGTCCTTAATTAAGTTCGTCCTGTAATCGGCGTAATCCACTTTGCAAAGAGAACGGTCCCGTATGTTCGCCCGATTCCCAAGTACGCCCACTGAACTGACCCACTATACCGCAATGTGATGGCATTAGTATATATACACATACACATGTGTATACGTGTACATGTATATTCGCGAATGTAAGGCTTACGAGACACGCTGCTTTGTATTCATATCTCAACGGTGAGAACTTTCTAACGATATTATGGACTAGGCTGATCCTTTCCTCCCGCTCGTATCCATCCTTTCGACCCTCGCATATCTTCGCAATTTGTATCCCCGACATAACGATTCGGGGATAATTGTGTTTTATTACCCTACGAATTCTCCGCGTTTTCCCTATCGAATTATACGGAGTTTCGAGGGTAGTTATTTACTAATGGTTGACCCAGCTTTGATTGCTTACTTTATTAGTACGTCGTTGCAAGCTCGTCAAGCGTTTCGCGAATTGATGCGTAAATAATTGTTCGACATATCGAAACTTATTCAATCTTCTCTCTATCGAATACGTATGCCGTTATTGTGGAAGGTCTGGATTTAACGCATGATCTGAATTTAAAAGCAATGTCATCGTGCTCTCGTGATACCATAATGTTAACAGCGCTACTGAAAAATGCAGATTCGTGAAGCGAGTGGCGGGCTTGGTGGGTAGCATCCGACCCTTAAGTAGTGAAAAACTACGAGACACGAACTGGGTTAAGCCTGCCGCGGTCTAGATTCTGTATTTTCAATCTTCTTGGAGCCGCCCAGAGCCAAGACCCCGCGCCATCAAGTTGCATAAAAGCGCAACCTTTGAAAAGGGCGCACGTGTGCTTCATCCAGCTTTCGACAAGAGCGCGCCTCGCGACGAGGAGCACTTAGTTGGCGACGTGCAAGATGAAATATGTTCCCTTTGCGTTACACCAATTCCTACGAGCGGCGGCCGACTTTAAACACTCGAGCGGTATCTCCTATTTCGAAGCGTTTCACGAGTTATTAGGATTATGCGCAGATACTAGCGGCTGTATCCGCTAGAAAGATACTACCGTGCCAGTAATTGTGCGGTTAATGTATGCAAAAAGGATGCAAATTTATCGCTTGTTGCGCGAACGATTTGCATATCTGATGACGGATGCTTGTTGTAAAACGTTGCTATGCATTATTTAAGTACGCCCGTTACATTTAACCCTCGCAGTTTGCGACGGTGTAACGATTCCGCGTATAACTCCTCTCGTCCAATGTTATTCGCGCGCGGATACGTCGACTTTAGTTTATTTAGGGCACGTCGATTTAATCTTTGTGAAATCGATCGTCGATTCGCGATTTAACGAAATATTATCCCGGTAACGCTCCATCACGCTTATGCTAATGAATTTGCGATATCCTCTCCGGCGAATAATTAGATTTCGTCTGTTGCTCGTGCGTTTTTAATGCCTGACGCTAATCACAGCTCGCGCGTTTTGTCCGACTGCGCTCTCGTTGGGAAGCTTCGAACGAGCAGCCCGTGTGAATGCAAGCAGGGCACCGATAATGAATGTCGGCCCATGTAAATTGGGTTAATTGAATTTCAATCAAACGCAAGTATCAGATTTTTCGGGCGTGGATTTTTGCCCGTGCAGGCTTTTCGCGACTATTAACTGCGGTGTACAAATTGCGATCTAACGTACGGTTATAATAATTGACGCGGCGATCCGCCCGCGAGCGTTTTCTCCGCGCGGGCATCCTATACGCACGGGATGCAACGTTGTGTGCAAAGTTAAACGATATACACGGCGCATCGCGTCTCGGCTATTTGGCTCCCTATTTTTTCTTCTTTGCTGAAGTTACCGCGCGACTTACTACGCTGTCATTTAACCGTTCTGTAACCGGTGGGTTTAATCTCCGCTCGTGGGGCGCGGGCTCATTAGACTCGATTAGTCTGCAAGCAGACACACTCCTTGATGCCCTTCACGCATACAACACCCTCATGCACGTATACAGCGCGCGGGGTGTATACGTACCAGCATGCAGTGTGCACTGTGCAGAAACTCCATGTCACCATTAGAATTCAAGCAGCACGTTGGTATGTATCCCAATGTATGTATTCACGTGCGTTACCCACCCAAGTATGCCCTGCCAAGTGTATGTACTCGGTGAATGCGGTGAATTGTCATGGGTGCGTGAATTGTCATGCGTGCACACACGCGTGTATTCACTGGGTCTGTTCTTGGCGCCACTGATGGAGCGAATAATTGGGTTACACAATATCGCAGAAATAATTTCTAGATATTCTCTATGGCTATCACTTTAGACAATATGATAAATTTGATTTGAAGATCAATCAGAACTCTGTTGATTTTTAAATTGGACAGGATGAACGAGGGCGTACGATACGAGCGACAGATCTTGTGCATGCCTTAACATTCGCGGTTTGCTGTATTGTCCTTACGGTTGTATTGTCATTCGCGCGGTACGACATTTGCTCCGGCTTAGTGAATATTTGGCATGCGGTACGAATAATGGAGTACTCGTGTATTGTGCTGAAATCACGCGGTACACAGGCACCGGGCATAGGCTCGTTAAAATGTACCACGTGCCATGGGATCGCGTGTCGCACGAAGACCGACCGAAAGTCTGTGGATTTCCGACTTCTAATGTCACTGGCATACGGAAATGACACTTTAATCAGTTTGTGCCGTGTACGCGGACCTGTCGATCATCTGCACGAAACCAAGTTAACGTTAAGATTGAGATCGGAATATTAAAGAAAGAAACAGTAAAACTATATAAGAACTTTACGTGACGTAGCATCGTAAGTAAAACGAAATGAGTATAATCAGTAGTAACCGATTTAACGCGTTGAGATTATCGGTGTAAAACACCGGCGTGCTTATCGTTGCCATTGATATTAAATCTAACGATATTCATACCAATATTATTTTGATTATACAAATAGCATCTTTCTTAATATACCGACAGAATTCTGGGACAGTTCTATAGTTAACAAGATTATACGTCCTTATTTTTCAAATAATTCGTTGCTCCTTCAGTAATAAATTAGCGCCTTAGTGGCGAGAATTATGATTGTGATCGAACTCGATATCAATATTTGAATTGAAAAGGAGCAGGAAGATTTTCCTCTCGTGCTAACGCGAAAGTAACAAAGTCAAATGAATCATACCCGAATAAACCTCGAACGGGCTCATTTAGCTGGCGTTGCGTTTGTCTTGCTGCAAACTTTGTGGTGCGCCGTGATTAATCTTCCCGATCGGCGCATTCCTAACGTGTCGGCGAGTCACCGCGGACGAACGCCCGGTCGAATCTTTAAGGAACGCCGGAAGCGGAAGCGGTCATTACTTTAAGCGTGCCTGAAGCATTTCGAATCGCTGTAATAGGTATTTTGTTTGTCAGGCCGAGCGAAAAATTCCGAGCGTGACGCGAAACTCGGTCACGGTTGAACACGATAGAATGCAACACCGTTCGTGACAATTAGGCAACGCGCATGAAGAGAATTAAACTTAGTGTAAATATCCGGACGTCGTGCATCACTCTGTTAAAATAATTTAAGTACATTCGAACATAGCGATTCTCAGTCCAAATAACCATCAATGTATGTCATTAAAACTATTCAAGTATTGAATTTGATATTATATTTAGGATTCATAAATTCATGATAACTTTGCCAAAAATAAGCAAATTTTCTCTTTTTTTCCGTATATCTTTATAATATTCTATATTATATCGTGTTAAATTTTCGACACACAGAAGTCAGGAAATAATATTAAATGTTTAATTAATTCTATAAATTTATGTTGCATATACAATGTGTATATAATCTACGTGCGCATTACGTGTATATAAAGAGTAGTCACCACGCTCGGACACGAGTAATAGGACTGAGGAGGATGTTGCTAAGATCTTTGATGTTTGGGCTTAATAACATGTCTTATTATGTTACGACAAAAGGAGACAGAGAGAGAGAGAAGGTTGCTAGTGTCGATGAAATGTAGCAATTCTCATATGGCCCTCTCTATGATCTTTGTCGCTATCCTAACGTTGGGATAAACTCATTTTGTCGACAGCTTTCGCAATTCTTGTTACCTTCTTTGCGGACGCCTGTCCTTTCTAGCTCGCTCGCTCTATAGAACGCTCTATTTCTATACGTCTATCTCTTTTTCTCTTGCTCAGACGCCAGGGAGGTCCATTATCTCGGAACAGATGACGAGTAAGCGTTCGCTTAATGAAATCTTCGTAGTGATTTTACGAGGAAAGTTTCGTGAACCGGAGATAGGTGCGAGAGAAAGAGAAAGAAAGAGAGTAAAAGAGAGAGAGAGAGAGGAGAAAGAGGATCCTGAAAGGGTGGCGAGCAGACGGAGAGAATGCTTACGGCTCCCCTTCTCGTTGCTCTCTCAAGCCTTGTGCATGTATCATAAACGATATCTCTGGCCGGTGGTTTCCAAGATTCCGGAGATAAACGGAGCGATGGAGAGCCTTGAATGTCAAGCGGAAATATGTAGGCGTTAGAATTCCGCCGACTGAAATATTTTCAGGTCATGTCGCGAAAGAGATATTTGTCGATATAAATATGAAAAGATGAAAATTCATATTAATTGAAAGGTCACTAACGATTTTACATTTTGCAAATGGTTTGAATTATTTAGTAGTATTTCCTTAATCGATCATTCACCAGCGCGGCTATTCTATTCGCGGAAAGCATTATATACGTACCTCCCACGGGAATCGGACCGTTTCTCGACAAACCCGCGTTAAACGGCTCCTTCGTTACGACGGATGATGCTCTTTGCCGCAGGAATTACTTATATTATGCAGAGACCGCGCGTGCTGCGCGTTTAAAATTGTAAGCATCATTCGACCGAGTTTCCGCGCTCGCCGCGCCAAGAGAATACTGAAATAATTTATGTCGGTCAATTTCTCTCGGCACGACCCTGGTCTGAATCTTTCATGCGGTCGTCCCGCGCGAGAATGCAATCGCTGCACCGGCTGAATTTTAAATAATGAAGTTCAGATTACATCCGCGAAGGGAGTTAAGTCCTTTAATAAACCGGAAGGAAGATCGTAGAATGTAATTTATAATGCCGGGCATGGCGTGAGGATATTTTCCACGCTGTACAGATACATCGATTATGTTCTACGAAATGTTGCTAATCGATTGAAATTATTATCAAATATTACGTATGATACCTTTTAAACAAGATATGGACTTACGAGATTTGGTCTCAGAGCCAAAAGTGGAACTAAAGACGGTATCGCGCGACCTTACTATCTAAATCCTACAAAGTCGAACACCAGGTACATCGCTCGGGCACATAGTAATCTTTTATTAAATCTCACCCTTCGCTACTCTTTCTCTTGGAAACTTGCTTCGGCTCCAATCCTCTTTACGCCCTCTTTCGCTCCTTTTCTTCTGCAGCCTGCTGTCTTCTTCTAACCCATCAGACCGAGTTCCGACTACTTTAAACCCGGTTTCCGCGCCGCTAATGACAAACGTCTGTCTGATTTCCGTGCGTTTGCGTTTGGCTTCGTCGAACTGCAAGATATAAAACCTGACGAGACAGGAATTCTGACGTTTACACAACACAGTTTCGACGATATCTAGTTTCACAATGTGTGCTTAATCGTTATGTGGCTAATTAAATTCAACGCTGCATTAGGGTTATCGTTTACGACCGTAAGATAGTGCTATTCGGTAACAAGGAGATTCACAGAGCTAATTATTCCCGTTTAACGAGCTACACTATTGATATGCCGAATCAATAATATGTTACTGGGTCAGACGAAATTGGTATAGATATCAGTATTCTACTAATCGAATTTAAGCCGCGAATGTCCAATGACATTGCTTTGGTTTAAATATCATTGTTACTGTACATTGCGAATTATGAAATATTATGATCAATTGAGGTACAGATTACTAGAGCGTGAAACATTCGTTACCGCTGCTGCTTTTAATTAGAAGCAAATAGAGCGTGAATTGTCCTGCCGCAAATAGAGCGGGAATTGTTCTATCCGTGCATCACGCGAGAATAGCAATTGTCTCTCTCTCTTTCTCTCTCTCTCTCTCTCGCGGAATCATAGGAAGTATGATTCGGCAATGGATACCCGAAGAAGCTACAAACTCGGGCAACGGGAACTCGGGTTAATGGAACTCCAGCTGAGTGACACCTCGGGAGCGAACGAACTGAGTCGCTGCCGAGACGTTGTCGTTAAGCTTTCGGTTCTGGTATCCGACGTGTTCAGTTACATCCGACGTCCTCAAAAGGAAATCCAAACCCTCTCGGGTACTGCGAAAGGATGAGATTTAGATTGTTGTGGAAGTCCAATCCCTTCGCGCGCACCACCGCGAACATGCGCTCGCGCGCGCGCCTGTATTAGACAAGTTGTTTGATGATCCGGCAGATTCGAACGGCAATACGTGTCGTAATTTGAGACTGCCTGTGAACGATCTCTTGAGAAATCTTCCACGGCATTCTTCATTCTTCCTCTGTCTCTCTCTTTCTCTCTCTCTCTCTCTCGCGCGCGCGCGGGCTTTTATTTAATATACTTACACGACGCGGATATATCGGGTTCGCGAAGACAGCGCGCGCGGATAAGGAATTAAGTTGCTCTTGTGTTATACTGGGCGGGGGAAAAAATATAGTACCTTCGTGGAGAGCTCGGACATTTTAACTTCTCAATAAAGAAAAGATACATATGAGTGTAATGTGTGAAAAAAATTATTCACATGTTCCATGTGAACACATAATATATTTCTGCCTTTATTTAAGTTTTCATGGAGACATTCCGTGTAAAATATGCGCATTTCAGATGAATCAACAAGAGGAAGAGAGAGATCTTTCCTGAACATTTATCCAGCGAGTCCCTCTTGACGGATGTTTAGAAGGGAGACGCCTAAGCGGTAAAGGGTAAAGAGTGGTTTAGGGGAAACAGGTGCGCCGAATAATCGGGACGCGTCTAAAGGAAGATCTTCGGAAGTGGTTTTGGTCTGCTACAGGATAGTTTAGCTCGTTCGGGCGATCCACCCGGCTCGCAGAGACGAAGTAGATAATTTTCTTCCGCGTCGCATCGGGCCGTCGGATCTCTTCAATCTGTATCCGCCCCAATAAACTTACTGTCACGTCCGACAGATCTTCAAGACAAGCTTTCCTCCGCAGTGGAAAATCTCCTTTATCTCCACACCCCCTGACTTCCTGCCGCAACGAGCCACTTCCGGCTTTTGCCTACCTTCGATCGGAGCGCGCGCTCGCACGCGAGGAGATTTCTTTCACTAAATCACCTTGATCCATAATGGCTGCATTCTGGGCGGAGCCCAGACGGTAAAAGCGATTAGATTTTGAGAGTGATGCTGGGATTGTACCTCGTACGCAATTCCATTTTATGCAATTTCATAATTGCTCCAGCAGTAGCAGATATCATACACACGTATGTAAATGAGCTCGATGCAAGTTTCATTAAGAATACTCTATTTACGCGCGCCGTATTCCGACGAGCCATTCATAAAATTATATGTACCTAAACTGACTTTATTCTTTGACAGATTTGAAATCGATTGGTTTCATCTTAGTGAATATTTTAGTTTGAGGAAATTTGCCGCAACTTCTCTGAAAGTTCGAAATTAAATATCTCGGTAATTAAATCATACATTAAAATTCTATTAAGATAAACTTTCCGGTACTAATTGACAAATAAAGTTTTAATGCGTTTATACTTCTGAAGCTTAAATCGCAATCTTAAGAAACTTTAGCTTAGTTCTACGTTTTAATTCCGATTGGGGATAAAGTTGATTCTGAATATCGCGGATATTATGTAATAAATAACGTTGATGCTTTGATGCACTTTGACTCTGAAAAAAAAAAAAAAACGCTTTTGCATTATTTCTAAGCGATATTTGTTTGGCTCATCTATTTTCCTGTTTCGCTTGACTTTGAATGAATTACCGCGTTCCTTCAATACACCGAGAAAAAGAGTACCGTGCAACGACTTTGTCTTTGCCCTCGGCTCGCATATAATATTCACTAGGAGCTGCGTTACTTTATATTCGTGGCGTCGCCTCTATCTGCGTCTCTCTCCGGCTCTCCCCCGGAAGAACGAACTTCCCGAGGGTTCGAGTACGTGGCGTAAAGGGGTGCACGAGCCGTCTGCCAGGGGAGGTTGGCAGGGGTTTGTTGGTGACGCGCGGGGGAGCAGGTATATTAGATAAGTTCTGTCGCGCGAAGTAGTGCGGTGGAAACTGCGTTCTCTCGTTGGGGAATGACGACAGTCTTAGGACAAGGGGTAGAGAAACTGGTTACCCGTGTCAAGGGTTTTCTTCGTGTCACCCTTCCCCTGTAGCTCGCAGGGCGGTTCTTCATTACGAGCCAAATGGGGAAAATTGAAAGCGCCCTATCAAGCATTCAGAATGGTATTCTCAATGATCTCGAGCGTCTTTAAAGTCATTTTGATTAATTATATTACCGTAATTTCTACTTCTCTTAATCCACCTTTTCTATTTGGAATTAACACTATATTTTATCTATTCTCGAATAAAATTTATTAGTTTTTTTTTTATGATTATTATAATCACTCATATATGTGCAAACTTTTTATTATCTCAATTATCATATCTTTATAATTATAATTCTCTATCACAAAAAATTAGTAATATTACGTCATTTTATAATTATGAGATACTTTATCGCAAAGTTTTCGCTCATTGTTCATCCTTGAGCTATATGTAATTGAACGCCTAGTTAATGATTCGTTAAGCGAGTCGATAAATCTGTATTTACGCGCGTATCGCACCGGTGAAGACCGTTGAAAATTGCCTTTTCTGCTGAAATATTACCGGAAGAACGGAAACGCGCACGAGGAATCGTTTGCCCGCGTCAAGGGTTTCCTCTTCGCCACGCTTTGCCATAGTCGGTAGGGCTGCTCTTCATTAGAACCTAAATAGAGAAAATTGAAAGCACCATATTGGAGCCGTTGCTCGGCGTCGTAGAAAGCTTAATGTGCTGCTTAGTGTGCGTCGACTGCTCTCGACGAAAATTCACGCATGCTAGTAACGTATATAGAGATCGCGAAATATGGTAAAGTTCAAATTGCAAGAGAATGAAGACATGTGTGCTTTAAAAAGATTCTAACAGGAAAATCTTCCCACGTAAGAAGTTGTTTAAAGATACTTTTAGATTACTATGGGAAGTGATTATTTTCATTAATTGCATAAAATGTTTTAGCGGTAATTAAAAAATAAAAAAGTCTCACGTTGAAATCACGACCTATAAAAACGAGAATTAAATGCGATAAACGCTTTGCGAACATCTTTGTATTTCCCCGCTGTCTCCCATTTCGCCGTATCATTTCTCACGTTCTCCCTCTTCCGTTTGGTAATTCGCATTTAGAAAATTGCCGTAGAGAGCCCTCGGGTAATCGAGCGTTATTTTAAGAGCGATAGCAATTAATGGTCCCGACAGTTAGCCGCAAATGTAATTCTCGACTGGAACGCGAATATTTTTAACGTGTCGTCTGAGAACGGAATGGAAGAATTTCTCGACTCGTCAGTCTTTCGCTTAAATCCGGGAGAGAAATTTTCGTTCCCGTTTTGGCTGCACGCCACATATCGCATTAGCCTTGTCATGAAGGAGTCAGAGCTCTCGCGCTTTTAGAGCTTTTCGTTTGCGATGGAACGGAACTGAAATTGCGATTTCTGATTATCGAATACGAATTACAGTGCTGCGTTATGATAACGATCACGACACGTGGAAATATATCTATATTTACGTTTATTTGCACTACACGTATGTTTAAACTTAAATATTGAGAAGTTGCGAAAGAATATATAAAATATCAAATTTTTGTTCCAACGCAAAATCGAGACAACTGCTGATACTTCATCGTATTGAACTGATTTAAAAGAATCAATGCATTAAATTTTTGGGCCATCGCTCACAAGACCCGGACATATGGAGCTAAATCTCATAGATAGACACGTGCATAAAGCTTACACCGTTAAATCACCGACGGCCGAGGGGGATGGTTAATTCGTTCGTTTCAGGCGCGCGTTTCACGTGATAAATCCGGTTCTTGCTCATGCCTAAAACTCCGTGAACTTTGTCGGCGCTATCGCGAGCCGGGACATCCGGCAAAACGACGAGAGACGCATCGCGGATTCCTCTCCTCTCCCCCGGGCCGGAACGTTCGTTTAACCCGCAGTTAAGCCGGTCGCGTGGAAGTCACCCGGAGGAACAAATCGCGTCTGTAACCGGTAATTCAACGACACCACAAACGCGGTAGATCCGTTGTCTGAATAATGCATCGTGCTACCGGCTACGTGTGAGATCGTTCCTCGATGCTGCGCAACTACATGCATTGGCAGCAACGGTGTCGTCGTCGACGGCGACGACGACGACGGCGGCGACGACGACGACGACGACGAGGGCGCGTGTGCGGTGTACGCGGCGACAACACAACAATCGAAATAAAATGCGACGACGCGGACAAAACCACTCCGGGTAGTTAATCAGCGGGACCGCATCGGCCGCACGCGACGAATACTAAATAATCGCCGCCAGTCATCGTCGTTCGATCGATAGCGCTTTAAAGCCCGCGTTACGCTACGCGATTTGTCCCTTCGGCGCCGGATTCTCCGCGGGGATATATAACTATATTGCGCGGCGCTTTGATTTGCATTACGAGGCACCAGGCAATATACGCGATAATTGGGAGACGGTTAAAAGCCATTGACACTTTGTGCACGTAGGTAAATTTAATAATTTTCAAGTTAAAGCGAGGGATACGGCTTAAAGCCGGCGGATTGCGCGGCAGTGATATAAACTGCCCGGGGTCACGGACCTGCAAGGCAAGCGGGAGGACACGCGGCGATTGTGCACGCGACATTAGACAGGAATGCGCGCGTTTGCCATTTCCAGCAAACAGTTTGCTTAATTAAAGCGGGCAAAGATTTGTCCCAGCAAGTGGAAATCAGTTGATAGATACCGTTGTGAAATGTATCATTGCGGCGGCCGCCACAAAGAGGCCGCGTTTCGCTTTGTGGCGCGCAATTATGCTGAAACGCGTCACGGACTTTAATGAAACCTCTGTCAGCGACAAGTATTCGATTATTTCCGTACTTTGCGCGACGCGGTGCGCGAGCTATTGATCGTTATTTATTGTTGATGGACAGCATTGTCGCCGTGGCGTTTGTAACCTGTGGCATGGAACGTATCGCTCGCGAGGTTGTGCCACCACATAGAAAAATAGCGCGAACCGCTTTTGCGATCTATAAAGAACTTAATTGAAATTTTATAAAGTATTCTAATTACTTGTGTCGCACACGTGGGATACTCTTATACTCTATCGCGAAAGTGTTCAATCGTTTTTATGATTTATGCGTTCACAGCGCAGATGAATTTTTATTCAAGTCCGTTTACATGTCTTTTTATAGAAAGCCGTCAAACTTATCTCGTCGTTCGGAATTAAAAGTTCATTTTTCTCGCATTTTATTCCGCTGTCGTCACAAACGGTTAACTGCACCGCCTTCTTTCTATCTCGTTGCGCGTAATCGATACGCGAAATCGGCTATGTGGAAAATACGTTTTCAGTTTTCCATGCTCCTAGATTCCGCGGCTGGGTCCGCGCGCGGCTCGGCCGCGGATAAAACGGATAGACGTGGTTATGGGACAGTAAATTTTAATTGTGCGCCTCCATCTACCATGGTAGCCAGTTCGCTGCTACCGCGGCTATGATCTCGGTATCCTGATTCTGCCGTTGGCAGTCCCACCAGGCCGCATATTGCTGCCATACCCACGTACACATACGCGAGTCCACACGTTCACACAGACACGCCCGCAGACAAATGTGTGCTACGTGCATACATACGCGCACATGTGTACGCGCGCTTCGTTCTCAGCTGGCACGAGGACAGATTAGTTTGCAAACAATTTCATTTCTGTTGCTGTCGGCCATTCAGCGAGGTCGGGTGGAAGGAAGAGGGAAACTAGCGAGACAAGGGACGGCGGGGGCACAGAAAATTCATGTGCACGAGCGAATACATGTTGCGCGAGCGAGCGAGCGAGCGAAAGAGGGAGAGAGAGACAGAGAGAGACAAAACAGGAGAGTAGTAAAGGGTAGATGAAAGAGAGAGAGAGAAAGAGAGAAGTTAGGGCGGAAAAGTCTGTGGAAATCGGCAGATGGAATTTACATACATCATACGATTTACGCGTGGATGTAAAACGTTTGCAGCGAGCGGCCAGTTTTGCCGGGATCGGGAGGGGAAAAAAGTTGAATAACGCTGCTACAAAGTGCTCAAAGATTCCCGACGATAGTAACGGGCGAGTTGTTGCGCTTTATTAAGAACTGTGTTGATGCAAAGCGATTTGCACGCGAGAGGGTTCATTAAGTTTATTATAATACTACCGCATGCAACGCGCGCAGATTCAGCTAATTAATCCTTTCAGTCGCGGGAACATTTTATACGCGATCTTTGTCCGTGCGTAAGTGCGTTTAATCTTTGTTGGAGATTTCGCTAAACAACGTTATTAGTCTTTCGGTCTAATCTTTTACTAACGCTTATATGCGGTCTCATGCGCTGATTTATTATTAGTGTTTATTTTAAATGTAATATTTCTTTTTGTTTAAATTAATTTAAAGAGATTACGTAAACGTGCACCGTCAGTCTCAACTTCTGTGTTCTCTTCGCGGATGATTTAATTCACGAAACATTCTGCGAAATTAATAAGCTACTTTTCGTAGGGAGATATTACCGCGGTTGTTTATCGAACGTCCAGAGTTGAAATTATTTTGCGTACAATAATATTATTCTGCCGGTTGAAAGTTGAGGAACGGCCACGGTGGCCGTGCACGGAAGCGTATACTAATACTCACGTTTCCGTGCGAGCGGAATAGGCGAGGGGATCTCGTAAAAAAACGGAAGGGAACCCTGTCGCGTGGAGCGATTTCCTTGGGAAATTGAGTCGATGGCGTGGTACGCGTCCGCGGATGAAAAAGTTGGTCGGAAAAGGTTACATAACCGACACTCGCCGGCCACCACCCTTTCGCGCGGCGGAGGAGGTGCAAAAATGCGCACAACTCTGCCAATGCAACGGTAGCGGCACGGGTGGGCTTGATTTATGATGATGGCGCGTGTTGCGCCGGACAATTGTCCGGCCCCGGTTGGCCGTAAGACGAGAAGTGTAATTTATCGCGGGGACAAAGGGATCGGGGAAGTGGGCCGTTTGCCGATCGAAGAACCGGCGATTCCTGGGAGAGATTTAGTGCCGTAATATGTTTGTTTAAATTCTCGGGGCGCCCAACTTCTCATCGCGTCGGGCTCGTTTCGTGTCCAGCAGAAAATCGCGCTCGTCTGACTATCGAGAATACCGTTACTACTATTACCAATTCTCCCGTTTCCACAACTACGCTCTCTTCTGCTGTTATTATTTTTAGATTCGCATCGTAAGACTACGTGATATAAATTCAATTAAAAAGAAGGGTAAAATTTGCGGCGAGCTGAAATATAAAATCAGTTTACAAGCTATTGTAAGTCCGTGGATTAGATATTATGCGTCTGGATCTGTGCGCAAGTTTCCGATTTGCGTTCGATCATATTGAATCCTGTCGGATCGTGTCGGTGTAACGGACAGTGTCGATAAGCGTTGCATGTAGTATGTATATGGGTTTTATTTGACGTGGGGGCTACGTCAAAGTTCCGAGAAAGTTTCACACTTTCGGTACTCCCGTGTCCGCCCAACTTTGCTTCGACGGCCACGTTGAAACGCTGCCGTCATTGTGAAACGCTGCCGAAGGGGCTGACGTCGGAGCTCCTCAGGTGTAACCAGGTAACTCTCCGGGGACTGACTTGCCGGAACTGTCGCGACCGGTGTTGTGGCCAGCGAGATCAATTTGATAAACGTCAGCGGGGCGAGGACACCCGAGAAAGAAACATCGAACTTTATCATTACTTATTCTATTATCGAATTTCATCATTACTTAATCTCGCTCCTAGTCTCTTTCTCGAAATATTTAACTTCCTTTTCAACTTGTAAATGGCTAAGATGACCTTATATATTATTTAATATTATAAAAAGAAAGAAGGGACGCGCCGAACATGACGAATTTTGTCACTTTATCTTACATGTTCGCGGAGAACGACAATAATTCTGCAATATGAGCGAATCAAGTGCCGCGCCAGGAAAAGCTGCGGGGAACTATGTCCGCGTCGCGAAACACCCGCCGTGTTGCGCAAGTGCCAGCGCGATACGAAGCTTTACTTAGTAGCGGTATATACACAAGGAGGGGAAATATTTCTTCCAAGCTCACGTAGAGCGGGGCCTGTTATCTCGTCCCTCCGCAGAATATTACGGGTATCGTTCCGCGTAGTGACTCGACTTTCTCTCCTTCTCCACACCGTACTGCTCCAATTACCTACCTAGCTACCCCGTCTCTTTTTCCCCCTGCCCTCGCGTCGCTTTCCGCCCGCGTAAATCCGACGCTGTCCGGACGAAATTCATCAACCCTCCGCGTGGAGAGCGGTAGAGAGCTCGAGGTCGGTCTCTCTCCACTTTCCCTGTCGCCCGCGAGGGAGGGGTTTGCATTCCTCGGCATGTACAGGAAGCACGCACACGTACCGTGCATAAAACCGGGCGGTGGCGGCCAGTGCCGCCGCACCGAGGGTCGGGTGAGTGGTGGTGTGGTTTCGTGTCCGTCGTGTTCAACGGCTTCCGTCGTTGCATGCCACGCATGAGATTCCGAAAGTACTGGTCAGCCGTGTTTCACGTCGCGACGCTTTGCTGACAGCGTGCCGCGGCAATGCCCAGTTATTTCTCCCCTGTTTTTTTCTCCCTGATTCCGTCGCGAATTACACCTGGGGAATGTTTGTCGGACGCGTGAGAGGTGACCAAGCATTTTGTCGGGATTTTCTTTTTTTTTTACTTTTTCAACGAAAGACTAGAGGTTAAAACTGTCGAGATGAAAAGAATGGCTCGTTTTGCGGCGTAATGCGTTCTTTATACGCACCGAGAGAACGTCGAGCTTGGAGTAACTGCAAATGGAAATTCGCACGCGCGAGGGAAAAATTTCGGAATTCATTACGGGGTATCGGGACGACGGGTGGGATATGTTATCGCGATATCGTGTTTATCGGTAATAGAGAATCTCTGTTTCGCGCACGCACGAAAGGGGCGTCGTCACGCGTACGCGCGCGGGAAGAAAGGCGCGTGACATCGTCGTGCGCGCGGCGAGCGAGTCTCGTCGCGTTTTCTTCGCCGTTTCCCCCTGGCTTTTAAAGGGCCGCCGGTCCGAGGGGACGGAAAAAAAAAGAGCGGAAGAAGGCATTTAAGAACGAACGTGGATCTATACCCTGAATAACACAAAGACCCCTGATGGCAGCGGAGTTCCGTTCCCCGGCACTGCAGTTTTGTGGCGCGGTCTTAATGGCGTAGATAGCCACTCTCGCCGCGCGACCCGGTCCTCCCTCTTTTCTACCTCTTCTACCTCGTTCTCGAGAATCGTACTCTTTCTTCGCGCAGAAACGCAATTGGTTCGAAATGTTCACAGCTTCCGAAGCAGCCGTTCGGCTCGTTCGTCCCTTCGGAACGTCTTAAAACAATTTTACCGGAAGCACTCGGCTCTCTTTTGTACGCGCTAGATTAGATATCCTCCCGAGTGGATGATAAGTATAATTAATTAATTCGAATTGCGGCGCAAATTACAATCGTGGGATAATCCGGTAATTCCGATGAACGCGACTCCGCTGAGGAGCGAACGAAATTTATTGCGAATCTATTGCGTTACCGTTAAATAACAATTCTCAATATAAGGAGATGCGGGCTAATTTTATCTTTATAAAATATTCTTCAGGAAGTTGTAAATATCTTATGATTCCGTAGCTTGACCTATCTTCTTCGAAAAATTTACTTCGTAACTTCGCGAACGCCATAAATTTTCCTTCACTAAAAACGATAACGCAGTAATCTATCAGAAACTTTTTAGACGAGCACAAAATTTCGCTTATTAAAATTAAAAAAGTTAGATTGAATATTATGTAGGTATCGAGTTTTTATTGCCCTTCAACGCTTTGGAATCAATGTACGCAATAATTACACACTGATATGTAACATAATTATACTTGGGTGCGTAATTAAGCTAACTCTGAAATTAATTTGTATTTAAATTTTGTCAGAACGTTATTTATGAAGGCAAGATTTATGTGACGTGGCCGATGGAATATTCAATATACATATCGCCAAGGGTGGATTAGAGATAGATTTGCGGATTCAATCGTAGGTAGCATATCGATCTATCGCTCAGTAGATGCTGACCTCCCTAATGGGGACGGTCGCTAATCGGCTCATCACGCGTCGGTTTCTCATGGTAATATATGATGGACAAAATGCCATCCGGTCTGTCTGTTAGCGTAACAACGGCATTACCGCGCGCATATACGTACGGTGTTTGTATCGGAATCAATACGATGCCGTGCAACGGCAGCAATAGCGCAAAGCGGCCGACTGAAATCTGCGTGTAATGTTGCAAGATGCATTATTCTCGATAACAGGGCGAATAATCCGTCCTGTCCATGATTGTTCCTTTGTACGGCGCTCGAGGAAAACAAGAAGAGGAAAAATCATATGTAGCAAAATGCACGGATCACGTTACCTCTTTCCTCGTATCTTGGTTCTCGATCCATGTTCTTCGAGAATGGTACATAAATATGTATTTACAAATAAATGATTTTCGACAAAGAAGCGGACGAAGAAGCGAGCGTTGCGTTTTCCTATCGGGGAAAAATGAACTAGTTTCATCTTGATGTAATTTCTTTTCTACGTCTTCTTTGCTCATTAACGCTCGTTTATTAACGATAATTAACTGCGAATCATGTTCACGGTAGTCCTCCCCGATAATTCCTAATAATGCGCGCAAGTTTTACTTCATTAGGCGAGTCGTATCAAACACAAGCTCGATCGTGCCACTCATTATGGAGAAGGCCGCGCTCGTTACCGTATACAGCGCCCGTATATACCCGGAATCGATGCATGCGACGACGGAACGCATAGCGGCAACACAGTGGCGCAAATCAGCCGGTCTAACCCCGACGGCGTCGCCGTCAGCGCACCGCTGCACGAAGTGCATTATTATCAGCATTAAAGCGGCAAGGGAGAGAAAGAGAGAGAGAGGGCGAGTGAGAAGAGAAGTGCGGTAATGGGTGTACTCGGTACCTGTCTGCCGTGTCTTTGTCGGGTATACGCATGCATATGCGAAGCCCCGACTGGAGGGAGAGATCGCCGCTTTCCGTCGGTCTCTTCTTCTTCCGTGCCCCTTTTTTTCCGCCGCGCCGTCTCGTCGCCTCCTCTTTCAGTCAACCCACCCCGTTGCCCTCTCTGCACGGCAGGCGCGAATGTGCCGGTTCTTTTCCTCCTCTCTCTCTCCTCACGTGTGTGCCTTCTTCCCGTCGGAATCCATCTCTCTGTTAGGATAACCATCACAGAGGAATTTTATAGGGGCCGTCCGTTGCTCGTTGCTCATTAAAGCATTTAGTGTCTACGTCCGGTGCGATATAGCCCGGCTCACCTTTATCCTACCTGCCTCCACTTTTCTTCTTTGCGCTGCGTTTCCATGCGTAGAATCTATAGATGCGCGACTCTTCGGCTGCGACAGCTCGTCTGGAACGAAATGACGGAGCATCGATACAAAATCGTTTACTTATTTAAATATTTATAATATATGATACATTAATTTGCATTTAGAGGCAGTTGAAATATTTATATTTAAAAATAAACGTAAATCATATTTTCTTTATGTAAATTGTAATTAGTAGAAGATATGTGAATTTAATTTTAAAAATGTATTCTGTAATTTGTTATTTCAGCCTTGTTATCAAGAGCTAAAATGTAATTGTAATGTTATATGTTGAAATATTTTGCTGCAGCTTATTGTTAGCCATTTAACGTGGATTATTTTCTTTTCCATGCTTTGAGATAATGCGTGTTTCGGTCGGGTTACGTAGCGTGTGACAGAGTTAGCAATATTCGCCGAAACGCTTTTTGTCAGTGACCCAATTAATTAAAATATCCAGCTTCGCCGGCGGTAATTGCAGGCACAATTTTGCAAGCTTTTAACAACATGCAGCGCAACAGTAATAACACAATAAAGACATAATACGCGTTTGTTTTCGCAGTGAAAACGATTATTTTGTTTAATTATTACGGCGCTCATTTATCTCGGGCATATATTATTAATATATTATCAATAATCCCACATATGGCAGACGTATTGTTTCACCGCAGACGTGCGGTGTGTTGGAGCGAATTTAAAATGTCGACTAAATATGTCAAGACACACGAACTATATGCGTAACATAATTATGTGGAATTATTACGAGTCGGTAACATGGTTAACACAGCCGGAGGATGGCGATATCTTGGCGTACCTCTTCTCTCTACGGAGCAGATTTTATCGTTTCCGAATGACAAGCCGACAGTTTGGCGACGGAATATTACGACCAAGGAACTCATAAAATGGTATAAAACGGATTCCGCAAATCGTTCTCGTAGTGGACAGTAGACGCGCGCATATGATCGAATAACGAGGTTCGCAATAATAGTAACGAGAATTGAGGAAGATTGATCGGTGTTTTTTTTTTTTATATTTTTGTCATATGCTTTATAATTTCTTTTCTTCATGTTGCTGGCATAGAATATAGCGAATCGCAGGCATTGTTGAGCATGCTGCCTTTTACTTCAAGCTATCTCGATCGCGCGCTGCGACGGGTTTCCTTCATTCATTTTATTTAATGCAAGATGTAGCATGTGATTTACGTAGCGTGCGATGATTCACGTTAGAGTAACAGAAAATGTATATCACGCGACGATTCAATATCCCGTGGGCGGATAGAAACGCTCATTGTTTAGTTAATAAAACGTCGGGAAGCCTGGCGTCTTGTTGCGCGATTCAGGCGTATCAATGGGAATAAATTGAGTAGAAGGGAAAAAAGCAGTGAAATTTGAGAGTTAAGTTACGGTCGCATTGTGGCTCGCTTAACCCCCGAGGAGGGACGCGTTTTGCATTGTCTGTCTCCCCTCGTTGGCGCACCGACCCCTCCGTGTCGCGTGTGTTACACATAAAAGGTTTCCCCTTTTTTTTTTGGCCTTCGCGGTCATTTCGTCAGGCTGACAGGTCGCTGGCCGATCTAGGCGCAGTGTCGCGCCAGGTTGATCGACGTTTGATAACTCCGGAATACCCTGGCGAAACCTAGAAAAGCCATTTTATCGAATTGGATAGCTATGCTCGCGTGTTTCCCAGGGGCCTCTAGTCTGTCGCAAGAAAACGTGCTGAAGGCGATATATCGTCGACTCGTTGGAAAAAGTTACTAAGTCAATGTGTAGGACGTATTGACTTAGTGACTCCCTTCGCGACACGTTGCTCGGTATAAATGTGTTTTTTTTTTCGTACCCTCTTTACTTATAGTAGTTGAGATTAATGATCAATTTGAATAAGAGAAAAAAATTCTACCAGCCTTTCCCGATATATTATTGACTACGACGTGCACTTACGCATTTACTTACAATCTATCCAAATTCCACTCGAACGGGAAAATTTATCCTACTGAAATTAAATGGGTTCAGGCCGCAATGGATGAACAACTTCGTCGATACGGTTCGTTTGTTCCGAATCGGAGTATTTTTGATAAGTACGAGACCGGAAGAGCGGAAAGTGAAGCAAGATATCTAACGGTATCCGATAATAGAGATGTGACTATACCTACCAAGCCACTAACCCCCGTTCTAATTAAGCCCGGCTAACCTGCGAGTTAGGATTATTACTCGGTGGATACAGGAAGAGGAAGAGAGAAAGAGAGAGAGAGGAGGAAGAGGAGGGGGAACTAACGTACACGTATCCCCGTGTACATGCTACTGGCGCACAGTGTGTTAGGGGATGCCACGGTGCGCGCTCGTAAGTTAGCGAGAAAGAACCCGGGGTGTCGTCTGGCGTGGTGCCAACTATCTGCTTCCGTTATCATTCCTGCGGGAGCCGCCGACAGGAATTCAACACATTTGGGCGTTGCGGGAAGCCGGCTCTCTTCAAAAATTCCTGTAGGCACCGCTGTCCGACCGATTTAATATAACGTGATCGATACTCGGTTACCACGCGTGCATAACGATAAGCGATATCAAACACACTAAAATACTAACGAAACTATGCGTCCCTAGAGATTACACTGAATTATTCGTCTCTTACCGTCTCCCTAGCATAAATGTTCATATCTCTTGGAGAAGGATTTCTTGGGTGCTACGTTATCCTGTCATTAGGCGCGGCAATATTTTACACGGAACGCGGCAATTTTTTCTGAGAGGATGGCTTATATAAGGAGAAGGTTAATGATATACTTTAAATTTAGGAATGCTGAATAAAATTTGCATGAGACATTTCGGAATGTCACACGTTGTGAATAATTCTACGATTTACTTGCGGCGGGAGAAGTGGCTGATTCGATTGATCGACGTTGCCGCATAATGAGAGAGGTCACGAGCCATCAGCTGGCATTACGAAATGAATGACGTTAATCATTATCTCGAGCGAATACGAATCCCGCCCGCATATTTCGCAACGGAAAGCGTTTGATCGAATTTGAATTTATTATCACGTGCCCCAGATAGCAGACGAGATTTCAACCACAATTTTATTTGACCTA
The DNA here is from genome assembly GCF_003070985.1 of Temnothorax curvispinosus. NCBI lineage: Eukaryota > Metazoa > Arthropoda > Insecta > Hymenoptera > Formicidae > Temnothorax > Temnothorax curvispinosus. The sequence goes on along the minus strand of NW_020210448.1, from coordinate 108,302 downwards.
TATTCTTCAAGATCTGGCTTTCCACTTCTCAGGAATCTGAAAGATAAATCACTTCTGCATCAAGTCAAGTCATAATAGCGGAATCAAATTCATGATCGTTTTACGGCGGCGATGGATCTTAACTGAAAATTTACATAGAGACACATATTATAACATATTTTATATACATAATAGATTTATTATTTTTTATAAAATACTTATCAACATTATTACATAATGTGATTCCTCAATTAGTTCACTGTTACTTTGTCATGAGAAAATAATGGGTTCTAAAATATGAATTTAAAATCTACACTTTTATCTTTTCATTGAAGTAAGACAGATTCGTTATTTTTTCTATAAGTTAACGTAGTTTGTACAATAGTTCGGATCGCGATTGGATGGAAAACGGTAGGACATCGCCACGTTTTGGACACGGTATCACGCGGCAGATTCACGAATCAGCCGCGGTACAGTGTGACGATACGTGAAAGCAATCCGAAAGTGAGAGATTTATGGCTAAGAAACGGCTACGTAAGAGAGCGAATCTCGAGCAACGGAGAGAGGATCGAGAGATCTATGACCTGCCGGTTCTCTCACTTTGTCTCGCGTATGGCGCAGCGGATATAAACGCCACACCATGCTCTCGTGGACGCGGACAATAGGACACCCGCTAGTTCCCGACGGGATCACCCATTCGCGCGAGAAGAAATCCTAGGAAATCGGGAGCGCGCTCCTATCTACGAGCACCGTGGACGATTTTTCCACCGATCACATTGGACGTGACGACTCGGGACGTCCGAGTGTCCTGTGAAAATATGACATCACGGAGTCGCAAACGCTGATTGCCGTTACCAACGCTGCGCTGAAGAATAAATGTGTCTAGGCATTTTAATAGTTGATAACAGGAGATGGACTTATTGCATAATAATTTATTAAGATAATCGTAATTTACGATTATCTTAATAAAATGAGAAGTCTAAAATCTTTAATCGCGATAAATTCTAGAAACTTAAATTTCACTGTTGCCCAGACATACATTCGTATTATACACAACGTTACAATAAAATATGTAAAATCTCTCTCTGCGTGCCGGGTAGATATTTAACTTGAGTATACGTCAGTTAGAATCGCCTAGACCGGAGTTTCTTCTCTCTCGCGAAATGTTTTTCTCAGGATGTCCTCCGACGTGTGCGCGCTCCGTCGCCGTGAAATATTAATCTTCGCGCTGAGGACCGGCGGAGGAGTACTAACAGGAATGCATGTAATATTTAATTACGTCACGAATGTCGCCGTTGCCGTAGGAAATGCAGATAAATTTACTGAGATTTCGTTAAAATTTTACTCGTCGGATTATCCGATGTTTTGCCATGGTGGTTCTTATTTGTGCCACCTATGAGCGTCAACTTATAATTGCCATAATATTTTTAATGATTACTTTCTGTCTGGGAGATCGAGGTCTCTTGAGGTCTGGATAAGCAATCAGTCTTGTCTACACACAAGATTCGTTCAGCTGTCGCCGAAACGACATTTGAATTTCGCGATGACGCTAATTCTCGATCACTTCGCCAAGGTATGCTAATTTGACCGGTGCTAACGTACACTTAGCTACCGCTCGAATTGAACCGGAAGTGGATCACGCTTTTGGCAAACACTCGGTGGTCACGTGCACCCTCTCGTACCCAACCTTCTCTCATGGTAATCGCAGATAGGCGCACGAGTTAAGTACCGTACCCATGGCCCGCTGTGCTTGAAACCGAGAACCTCCATTAGTCGCGATAGAGAGCCCATGTTAAGAGTGTTAATGTGACTCCCGAGGCTCGTCGGGCTTCGCTGGTCCTAGTCAGGGTCGATTTCGGGCGTGAACTGTTCTTCCGATTAGCGAGCAGAAGTTTCTGCTACGCTGTAGCGTACCATTTCTGACTTACCGTACGACATGTATAAAAGTTATATTAACGAAGTCACTATAAGCACACACCTAGTCATTGAACTCGAAACAACGTGCCAAGATCTGAAGATTTTTATGTTCTAAAAAAATTATCACGAGTGGTTTTCCATAATAATGCATAATATTAACAACACATTTGTTAACATTTATTTCAGTAATATTAAATTTAATATAAAGCAATTATTTAAAAAATATTAATATAAATTACATCAATATATTAAAAAAATAATGAAGTGAGGACCGCATGCAGGACGATATTGAAAGAATACTGTGGAAGCTGTGGAAGATTAAATATTCCAATGAATATTGATGATATTTGAAAAGAGGATTCTCTTGACCCACGTCGTAATACTGGATAACATTGAGATAACGTAATATCAATGCGAACGGGTTTGCAGAAGCTCGCTTCGGTAATACTGTTTCAATCCTATATTTTAACGATAGCGGATCATCCATTGGCAAATGCCGTATTCACAAGGGTCGCGAGGTGGACCGCCGCCGCACCGCGGCCTCGTCGACTTGGCGTGTACGGCGTGTTGGCTATGTTTAAAGAAGTTATACGACGAGTCGGATCGAGTTATCGGGGCATCGAGACTAATCGATATTCCGCGAAGGCACGAGTGAAGTGCATGCACGTTGGGACGTCGATTATTTGGATTACTCGGGCGTGTTCGACGAGTGGTTTCATCTTGAACTTCGTTCCTCCGGAAAAGTTCGTGCTGTTAGTAGCCCCGGCGTGGCGCGCGCGCGCGCGCGCGCGCGAGCGAGCGAGCGCGTAGAGCGGGCACGGTCCAAGAGTATCAAAGGCGAAAGTTGGACTATACTTACGGAATATCGCTTTTAACGCTGGCAGCCTTCGTAAATGTCGGGGCGGAGTTGCCAACTTGTACGACGGAATTCAGTTCATACCGGTAAATTATTCCGCCTTTTCACTAGACTTCCTCTCCTTTCGCGAACTTGCGCGCATTGTACCAGCGGTGCCGTAACCGCCCTTCCCCACCCGCCCTCCCTCTCTCCCACTCCTCAGTTATGCGTACGATTTTATACACGTAAAATGTTACGTAAACCGCGGCTTGTTCTCGCAGAGGATTTATAATTACTCCGCTGCTGCATATTTCGCCACGATATATTTGGCTCTTAGTCTCGTGCTCTTGTATTTTTTATTAATTTTACAAACTTGTACAACACATTCGAGACGCGTACCTATTATATCTCACAAAGCTTTGCACTGGGAAGGATTGTATGCTGGAGCATCTTACTACGTTGTATTTTAGAAGGGTAAAAAAATATATCAAGGGTGGACAAGTTTCCGCAGAATCAGCCATCGGATCGACAAGAAGAACACCGGCCGTCGGAATTACCAGTGTTCATCGCCGTCTCGTTTCCCTCACACGCTCCGCTGCTCTGGTCGCCTTACAACTCGGCTCTCCTTCTATCTTCTATTTCTGGCTTTCGGTCAGCACGGATGTCCGTGGTCTGCCGTAGGATGTTCCGCTCCGTTTTCTTCTAGTCTGTCTTTTATCTTTTCCGTGACGTCTCGCTACGTCTTTATCTGCTCCCGCCTTTCTTGCCCTTAACACGTTCGACATAACTGCGCGTTTATTCTTTCCGCAGCAAGATTTTGCCGCGATACGTAAACCGTTGTCGATTCAAAGGTGAATTCCCTTGGAGAAGAATAGAAGAATCGCAAAAGCTGTCACCGTTTTGATTTTGGTTCTTTGCTATACACTTATTACGCTCCTATTCTCTACCTTCGCTCGCGTCTTCTTTTTCTTGGCTCGCTCAGTGTAAAATTCCGTCTCGTTGCCTATCGAAAATATTCTTTTCCTCTTTCCCACCCCCTTCTGCCACTACCTTCGATAGTGTTCATCGAATTTCCTTCCTCTCCGCTCGCGCGGGCTCTCTCTCTCCCAGGCATTCAATATGTTTTGTGTGCGCGTATGCAAGGAAATTTAAATATTTACTCTTTGTCATAAAGTTTGGTAGAACGAGTAGAATGGGAATTCTGCATAGAGATTGCGCGATGCAAAGGGATGGATCGAGTTTGTCGGTCCGTGGAAACGGCGATCTTCATATTGATCGCTACTTCATTCTTCTTCTCCCACACTTCGTCCCGGTATATCGCTTTAGCCTCGATTCGCTGTCTCTTTTCTGTTTCTCCGTTTCCGGTCGGTCACGAATCCCGCGGGAGTTCTGGTACCTGTGTCGTACCACGAGCATTCTCGTTCTACCCTCTTCGCCTTTTAACCCTTACCCTTATTTTTTCTTATTATTGTCGTTTGACGCATCTTTCTTGACTTTTATCAATATCAGTTTGAAAGTATAACAATAAATCTTTAAAGATGTAAGTTGAAAAAGTATATTTTATTTATTAATTCAAAAAATTTCTAAAAGTTTCTTTCTAATAACAATTTTATTCCTCTGTTCTTGCTTTTTTTCGTTTTTTCTCCCGTTCTTCATTTCTCGTTTCCCTTGCTTCTTTACTTGCTGCGTCGAAGGATAGTTTCGTCTCTCATTTTATCTAGTTTTAAGCTTCACCTTTAGCCTGCTGCTATTTTTGTTTCGTACTCTTGCGACCCTTTCTGTCTCTTGGTACCCAAACGATGTCCTTACAGCCACTCACCATGAGAAACGATCCACTAACGTAATTTTTCACGGCAAGCGTCGTGACGATTGTCGCAAAAAGAGAGGAAATGTCGATCGGAATTGTCGACGGCGACCTGAGGAAATGAGAAGAATTTCGTGTTTTTCGTAGAAAACTGCTGCTCTCGTCTCGATTCCTATTCTCTATTCCTTTCCACGCTCAGCTACTCCCGAGTCGTATCGCTTTAGTCTCGTGTCTTCTTTTCTCTTATTTCTTGCTTCCGGTCAGCGTTGGATCCCGCGGGAGTTCAGGTACTCGTGATGCGTTGAGGGATATATCCGCGCTTTACTCCTTTTACCTCTTTTAATCTTCGTCTTTAGATCTCGTTATTGCTCTAGTACTCTTTTTTAATTTGATCTTCTTTTTTTTTGATGCGCAAATAATGTTCTTTTAGCTAGTTTCCCGATTATTGATGTTCTAATTATGGAGAATATAACCACACAGCAATTACCGCAATATTGGAATATAACTGATGTTGTGTTTCTGTAATAATAATAATAATGATAGACAGTATAGAAAATATTTTAACCAGGATCTTCCCGCGGAAGGATAAAAATGATTCTCCAATATAATTTTTCATGACAAGTGCTGTGTCGATTGCCGCAACAGAAAAGAAATGTCGATCGGAATTGCCGACAGGGAGGAGAGGAATTTTGCATTTTTCTCTGCAACGTCTGCTCTCTCGTCCCGATTCCTGCTCGGCCCTTCCTTCCTCCATGCTCGGCTACTCTCTTGTCGTATCGCTTTAGTCTCGCTTCGCCTTTTCTCTTCTATTTCTGGCTTTCGGTCAGCGTCAGATCCCGCGGGAGCCCAGGTACTCGTGGTCCGTCCGAAGGATGCTTCTCGCTTCACCCTCCTCCGGTCCTCCCCCAGTCGCTGCCTCCGCCTTCCATCTCAATGTCTCCTCCGTCTTTTGCCCTCTTAGCCCCCCCTCCTCTTCTTTACCTTCATACTTCACGGGATAACGTCGGGCGACGATGGCATTCCCGAGTCCAAGACCCGTTCGTTCGAGTTCGTCGAAATCCTTAAGGACGTCGTTGACCTCCTTTCCTCGATCGTTCTGCAGCTTCCACGTTTTCAGGCTGTGAAACCCTTCTTCCCCTCCCACCCATTGACCCTCCCACCTCCTGCCATCGGTCTACCCTGAGGCTGCTTCTCTTAACCGATCTGTGCAGATTCAATCTGAGGTACAGAAGATCCCGTCGTCGCCGTTATCATTGTTCTCTTCGTCGTCGTCGTCGTTGTCGTCGTCATCATCCTTTGCCGGGGTTTGAGTAACTTAGGGTTTGATTCTCAATGGGAACCGCCACACCGATGTTCTGTCAGACTTCATCAACATATCCGACGTTGTCTTGCGATTCAGCAAGGTGTCGCAAAGTCGGAAGTAATCGGAGAGAAGGACCATCCAGGTGAAATTGCTGTTTCAAATCAACCGAATTTCCTGCTCTTCCTGTCGCTCGTGAAGAATATTGAAGGAAACCAAATTCTTCGGTATCGAAGTTCGCATAATTTGACTTTACATTTAAAACGAAGGCTAAGTCGATTTACATTTAGAATTAACAAAAATTTAGTACGGATTATTTGCCGATGAAATGTTATAAAAATTGAAATATTATTTTACTTTCATAATAACGTAAATTGATAACATAAAAAACAGAGATTTAAAACGATTTTTACGACCCGTTATAATAATGTTTTTATTATAATGATTTAATTTTGTTAAATATTATCGTTGATATTAGAAATTAACTAAAAGTTTCTGATTTTACTCACAATTTTTTATTAGCGCCACTCTTTCTCTGATGAAACTTAATAATTAGCAGACAAGTCGAAAATACGACAAGTACATTATAGAGACAATTCAATTATTAAGCAGGAAAAGACCATCATATTGTCTTCAGTTATACGTAATTTATATATATATATATATATATATATATATATATATATATGCATATATAACTACCTCTTCTCTAATAAGATTTAACAAGCTGCAAAAACTAGGTTATTCTTCATAAACGCTCCAATTATGTCATTCAAATCTGTACTTCTGCACTACCTTCAATATATTTTATGACGCGTATAATTACCTATTAATCGCTAAAATGCATTTAATGGATGTAGCTCGCGGAACGTGGAGCTAATTAAATCGCACGAGATCCTCCATCCGAGAACGCTAAATCAATCATGAAGTCGCTGTAGCTGCAGCCATGTCTCTCTCTGTTTATGTCTGTCCAATATTTAAAAAAGATTGACGATATTAAACAAACAAACAAAAAAAAATTGTGGAATACGCCGGTGTTTTCGAGGAGAGAGAGGATTGTTATATTTCTCTTATCAGGTTCCACAATCGCGGCGCTCATTTATCTTACGCGGACCACTCCGTCATCAACGACGTTATCGCCAATGGGTAATTTTAACTATACGAATCGATTTCCATACCGCGAGAGCATCGTAAACAGGACGTCGATTGGATTTCGATAAATCCGCGTAATGAGTAAGTTCAATAAGTCAAATCACGCCGATGTGTCTCCGCTGAAATCGTTCGTTACACAATGCGGCTAGCTGCACCTGTGCCATATACAAATATTACTTTTGTTGTTTCGCGCGGCTGTTTGCTCCGCCCGCGCGCGCATTCACGTGAAATAATACACGGCAATAGCTCTTGCACGTTGGAATATATTTTAGCACTCTTCGATTAGCAGTTAACTCGCTGTGTATGCAGTTTTACGACCGATGAGAGAGATACAAATGCAAAGGCTGCTCGTATAAAACGGATATTAGCCGTTGCCGTGGGGCAGCGTTACTTGGAACGTTAATTCTTTCCCATTTTTCACGTTATTTACATCGGTCTTCATAAAAGTGCCGGGAGAGCGAGGTTTTTCTTTGTAATACGGATACAACGGTACACGTTATAACGCGATATCGTTCAGGGTTGATGGTTTAACCCCTTGAATCCCAACGGTGAGCACAATGGAGCTCCAACGTTTCAGAAATGCTCGCATGACGAGACGCCACCGCTCGCACGCCACGTTTGTCCGCGAACAAATCTTCATTGTCCGGTCTAACGAGTGTAACTTCCGAAAACAATGCCTCGGCGAACGATGGTAGATAGGTAACTTCCTCGGACTCGCAACGCTATTCTACCAGGACGTCCAACCGATAGCTATCCTTTATCGGAAATCTCGGATTAAACCGTTTAAAACAATCCTTTTAAATCTGGACGAGTGATCGAGAATTTCATTAACGTTATATACAACATATACGATAGACAATCGATGAAATGTCTTGCCGTTGCTCAGATCATGTCTTACATTTTATTTCAACTATCAACTTTCTTTATTCCACTTATAATTCTGCACTCTGCTGCGAAATAACGCTAAAGTCGTTGATTAGACTCTGCATTCTCTTTTTTTTTTTAAGTACACTATTAGGGTTTTAGGAGTGTCTTCGCTGACAATTAAGCGAACTATTATGCACCGACCTCGCATCTCGCAAGACGTGCGCGAATTCCTGACTGACTCGAGGAGGGAAATTCTACTTGTCTGGCGGAACTGGTGGCATGGCCGCCGAGGTTGACAAAGCCCTGACCATTTCTTCGTGGCTTCTCGTCTTCGAAACGGCGACGTGTCACCGCCACCGTGAAAATGCGGTTCGTTAAATCCCTGGGGAGGGGAAGCCCGCCGCAAGACCGGGCTGCCGTTGAAGCTGAAGGAAGAAGGGCCGTTTGGAATGGGGCCGCGCTTCCAAGGCGCTGACAAATTGGTGCGACGTTGTTGACGAACGGCGAGAGAACGGGAAGCCGGTGTGTTTCTGGTCTGAATGAAACCGAGACAAAGTCGCGTTCTTTTGCGTTATTTCGCCTTCCTGCCGGTAACGCTATTTCCGGCCATTTAAATAGCCGTGAAGGTTCTCGTTCTTTTTCAACCTTAGCTCCGTATAGCTCCGCGATTAATTGCGCCATTCGTATGGGCTGAGGCATTAAAACAAATGCGTGCGGCGGAATATGACAGCGAATACTTAGCAATCTAAACGTCCACCAATTTATTAATCCACGCGCCGCTTGATAAACCATCGCCGGAGTAGTCTTAATTGCGCCACGCCACTGGGCGATAGTAATGTTGCCATATTCATCGCTGTACAATACACAGCGACCGTGGACTCACCGACGACAACGTTACCGTATACGCGATGTACATACGCTCTACGCGTGTGCCCTATTGCATTAGGCATTGCCGCGGACGATGGCGTGCCGTGCCAGCCACATAAATATCTCGCTAATTGTCCACCGTGAAATAAATCCTGCTATGTGGGGAACATTTGCCTAATACTTACACATGCATGCACGCACGCATACTATCGCTATACTCCGACTATAGTGCGATGTAATCCAGATGCGTCGTGTTACGGGGAATACGGTAGTTACACACGCGGCCACGTCGCGTGAGACATATGCATACTCGTTGCAAATCCGACCGGCACACGCGGATGTACGCTCGCGCGTCTTCAGCTTCCGGTCGCGTAATCCTCACGCGTTTATTGAGTGCGTATTGCGTAAATCGAAAGAAGCATACGTGGCCTGTTATGTCTATTGTCGAAATCCGAGCGCGAATTTTTTCGGCTCGCGAGTTTCGCTCTTATCGCCGTCGAAATCTTATCTGAAAAGAAATGACGAGGGCTGACGAAAGAGTTAGAGCTTTTCATCGTTCGAGAAAACTTTCGCTTCGCGAAAGTGATTCCTGGAAAGGGTGCCGAGAAGAACGCTTGTAAACGAACGCGACTGTAATTCGCACGCGGGATAAAATTTCTACGCGCCAGAAGGCACGTTCAAAACATCGTTTCGTTCCGAATAATCGAGCCTTAGGCGCGCGATTCATATAGCCCGTGTGCAGATTCCAAACGCGGAAACGTGATGATCGGGAGAAACAGACGGATCGAGCGGGGAGAGACGCGCAGGGCGTCGGTTGAGTAACCGCCAGAATGAAATTGTCGACGGCTGTCGGAACGAGCGAATAGCTATAATAATCGATTTTCATGCGGGCAAGCGAGGCAGATGCGATGTCGATGCTGATTCATTCCCCGCGACGCGACGCGCCAAAGATTGCTGCACGCAACATTGTGCAGCAGTGTGCAAATTGTGTCGCCGTGGGTGGCAATTAATTAATTGCTTCCTTGAAAACGTGCATGAGGAGCTTTACATGGAAATTTCAAGTTTTCATGCAAAATTCACCACAATGGCTTTTTCTTTTATTTTTAGTAATATTAAATTGTCAAATTTATTTTTTCATAATTACTTGGTGAATTTGGCTCTTACATTTTTACACAATTATAATGTATATTTTAAATTTTAAATAAGTAATAACGTAAAATTAACTACAATTTTTTTTAAGATTAAATCGAAAATTTATCTGTTTATCTGTTTTAATAAATTTATGGCACATTTAGAAAATAACGAAAAACATAAACGGTCGCTTCCATCACAGACAATGTAAAAAATTCTGCAAAAATAGTTCCTTATCGTATCTTAATTATTACTGCATAATCATGTTTTATTTATCGGCGCGAACAAGTAAACAATCGGAGCAATATCGACATTATGTTCGATAAAATGTTCTCCTTCGTTGCTTAAGAACGTGAAAAAGTTTGACGTTATTAACATCTGACATTACACCGGACTGCCCGTCAAAAAAGTAGAACGGCCTGGATGCGCAAAGTAGCTCCGCCGACGCTTGTCGTCTTTTATATTAAACCGACGATATTGAACGAGCGGGAGGCCCTTAAAGAGCCAGTCGCGAGTTTCGCTCTTATCGCCTGCCGAAATCTCGTCTGAAAAGAAATGACGCGGGCTGACGGAAGAGTTAGAGCCGACGCGGCCTTTTCACCGTTCGGAATGACAAAGAAGCCGCCACCATCCGTTACGGGGAAACTTCTTCACGTGACAAGAAAACGTCGCCTAAACTGCGCACACGTCGTGACAGCTTTCTGACAAATCTCACTTGCAATTCTGAAACGGACCATCAACCTTAAGGACCATTAACCCTAAAATTATTGATAATTTTTGCTTTACAAAGTTATGAAATTTATATACATAATTTTCATCTATTGAAACAAAACTTCGATTAATTGAATATTCGATATTTTTGCTAGAGCTCCAAGAATATCAGTACCATTAGATGTATCATGACATTCTTGAGGAGTTTATCATTGAAGAGAAGGAAGGCAGGACGAAGGGTGTATGATCATATCGGTTGCATCAAGAAAGTTTGACCTAAATGCACAAAGGCGAGAACAAGTTACATGTGCGCTGTATCGATATGTCAATATATCGATTCCGGTAGGCTTTTCGAGAGGAATGAAGAGGCCACCGGATGATCTAGGGTTCTCATGCTCTTATATTGCCGGAGCGCGCCGAAGCTCGTGGTAGGCTGACAAAAAGCCATTGTTACTTGTCGACTAAGTTTTCCCTCCACGCTCTTGAACGATATATGCATTCTTTCTTTCTTTTTTTTCGGCCGACATCGTGACATGAATGCCCGCCTTTGTATCGAGCTTTGACTGATCAATCTGACGCGGTTTCATTTCCGCCCGAATAATATCAAGATGAAGCCTATGAGTCATTGTTCACCGAGATCGAACTGTTCGTCTGATTATAGGTATAAAAAGGAAAGTCTCTCTCACAGATTTTCTAACATTCGTCATTAAATGAAACAAACGAGAGTGGTGATAATTTGGCATCAATAATTTTTACAATTAATCATTCATCGTTTCAATAATGTGGTTTTTCTCTGTTACGAGACGTCAGCAATTAAATTTCATCACCGATGGCTAAGCGGTGCCGTATCTCAAGGATGTATCGCGAGGTTGCGAGGTTGCGAGAAGTAACGCGTAAATCACATCTTACAAATCGGTCCTGTATATGGGTATTATTATAAGTGGAAGTAACGGCTGGATGTCGTCTATACTATACAATACATACGCAGGTGTGTCGACGCGCGCGCGCGTGCACACCCTTATTCGCGTAACATCGTGATACGTCGCGTCGCAACGGTACATATTGCATGTACTGCAAGCCGGTATTATGGGCTTGTGTGCTTCCTGCGGTACTGGGCGTCCCGCGTGAATACGTGAAAGTCTAATGCCGCATACTGGCGGGGCATTGTGTGCGCGGATGCATACACAGTGTCGGGGAGGAACGCAGGTAACCCGGTACACTTGTGCCGGCGAAGATGCACAGTCGCTACTGTCACGCGGCTTTCCTTTACAACGACGAGTAAAGCACTTCAGAAATGTGTTTATGGTGACAAATGCGTAACGATATTTTGCAACAGGATACGGCTTACAGAAAAGCGTTAGGTTCTCGACTCGGGTGAAGATACGTCATGTGGAATCGCGCGGGCAAAGTACCGTGGAATAGCGTTAAAATTGCCGTATAATTATACTGTTGTCGAAACGCGAATCATAGAAAGCGTGAAAGAATCTCCGTTTTGACTGAAAGACCTATTAAGGACGTTAATGTCTGATTTCGTAAACTTGTCAACGAGGATTTTTCATGCACATCGTATTCCGAGCGAAGGCGCTTTTCCTTGGATTAGGCGATACGATGAACTTTAATGCAGATTGACGTACTATCTCGCGCGTGCACTTTGCAAAGCTGTGTTTCGGTGATTTTATTTTTCGCCCGGATTGCGTTCAAGATTTGCAAACTTTTACACAATATGTAAATTTATGCATATTATTTGCCTAGAGCGCGGCCACTTTGCATTTTGTTTGTCTGTCAAAATCTGATGCATGCTATGTCTTTTCCTTCACGGCTCTGATGGTATTACACAAATATCTCCTTGCGTCTTTTCGTTGCGAGAGATAGACATTTTCGTTTCAATTCGATGAACGGTTCTCTATCTCTCAATTGAAGATGGGAAATGTGAGAAGAGAGAACGATAAAAGAGAATACGATGTCATTTTTTGTGGACAGATAATTTTATTTATTCGTAATTGCGCGATTACAAGTGCAGTTGTTGGAGCTTAATTGAACGGTAATAAGCCTAATAAATATTGATTGAAAAAAATCAATGATTTGCTATGAAAATAAATTGCAATAAATTTCGTCGCGCAAACACATTTGTTCGCTAATTCGTCCACGTGCACGTTGGACATTTAATCCCTGATATTTATGAGATTTCACTTGGATTCGAATGATAATCGGAGACTCATTATCGGAATTTCTGTTTCGCGTACTTGGAACATAATTTTTGATGAACAGGAGGAAGTATCGACTTTCCGTTTCACGTACGATCAGCGATTCCCGCTATCTCTTCGACGGCGCTCATCTCTGACTTTACCCTATCGAGATCCCGCGCGAGATAGTGACAACGCCCTCGACGGCTTCTCATCTCGACGGAATGCTTGTTATCGATTATATCACGCACATTATATCGTGTATATAAAACCGCAAAGCCGCGGGGGAGGGGGAGGGGGAGAACGTGGGAGGAAGCTTCGACTCCCGCGGTGCCACGGGAGACTTCGTGACGAGGAGCTATTCCTGGAGTATTTTAGGGTTACAAGTTCGTTAGATTGCGGAGATAGGCCTCCGCGGGCTTATTTATGGATCGAATTCGCGAGATTTCCGGGAAAGCTCGTTTTCCGCCCTCCGCCGCACGCTACCGCCGCTACCCCGTCCCTCCTCTCGTGTTCGCAGTCACGGTGTGCCGCCCGCGCCGCCCCGTCCATTATGATACGACTGTTCGATCGAGCGCGGGGACGTGATATCACTAACTAACGAATCCAGACTTCAGAAATCGGATTTAGAAGCTGCCCGTGGGCCGCATTAAATATATAAATCACGAACGCGTCCCGGATTTCTGGCCGACTGACGAGTGACCCGCGCGTTAGCGAAATTGCGGTAGTTGATCTCGGGGAAAATATTAAATTTGCTACTTGCGGTCATGGTTAAGCACTTTCACATATTCACGCGCGTGTCAGCTACACACCATTCACATTTCATCGCCGCTCAGCGATAAACATGCGCTCGTCTTGATGTTAAATCGGCCGCGCGATGCACGACAAGTAATACCCTTCTCCTCGCGAGACGACCGACGCTGCCGGAGATCGTGGGGACCGAATTTCGTAATCGGATCGCGCCGACACGATTGACAAGACGTTTAACGATACGGCCGAGAGATGCAGCCAAGACGATGCTGCGCAGCGGTACACAGTTCTCCTCGCGGCGTGGCAATCGCTTCGCTGCGAGAGGACTCGTCTCGCCGGTTATGACACGAAACTCTTGCCGGGTGTATCGTATCAAGCAGCAAACCAATCAAGTTGCCACAATGGGGCTGAGTCGCAGGCGGCGGTGGCAGCGGCGGTGGCTGCCTCCGATACCGACGTGGAATTTTCCTCGGGCTTGCTTCAAGACGGTCCTCGTCTGCTCGCTGGCGAAACATTCAGGGTAGTGTAAGGCATGTTCCACCACGCGCTGGAAGCTCGCGGCAGATTTTCACTAACAATAACCGTCACCCTCGCAATGGTAGCGACAACGAAGAAGCGAGACGCTACCGTGGCGCGGCTTCTACAGCGGGGGTGGGTCGAAGCAAATGGAGGCATCGATTCGCCATTTGTCTCGCTCTCGTCGAGCGACATCACCCTCTTCCCTCTTCCTTCCATCTTACGTTTCGCCACGCTATTTACCTGGAATTTGCATCACGACTGGAACTAGTAGCCGCTTTCCTTCTCCGATGGACGGTGTTCGACGGAGCACAATAGTGCCACGGTATGGGCTTAAGGAAACGTTTGGATTTCTGGCAGCTGACGGTTTGAACCGTTCAATGGTTGCCGAAGGATATCGACATCACCTTTCGCGAACAATTGGACGGAACATTCTGTACTCGGCTAATTGAAAGTATTCTGTTTTTACTTATCACGAAGATACTGTAAAATGAAAAATCTTGCTAAATAGAAAAGTTTTATGGAATCTTCGCTAAGAAAAAGAAAAAGAAGAAGACAGTAACTAACGTAATACCATGAGATAATTTTTGAGAGCGCGAGTTTACGGCGTTGTTCGGCGTTGTTAAAACGTACGCGAAGATTATTAAGAGACTCGCGATGATTATCACGGAACGTTCGAGAGCGGGATTAGTCTTTACGTATGTAGGCATGCAGCGCGACCGACGCGCGGATCGGACAGAAAAGTCAAGGGACTCTCGTTATCGCTCGGTCGTTACCAAGATAATATCGTCGTTGTAGTACGACGGTGGGCGCACAGCGCGCCCGCGACATTCGCCAAGCAAGCAAGCAAGCAAGCCTGCATGCAATGCCTGCTACGTGGTTACACAATGGTGACCTGGCTGTAAACCCGCTAACGAGGACGTACTTCGACACCTGGCAGTAGTTTACTTTGTCAGTATACTCTTGGACTGTATAAGCGAGGAATAACGAGGGACAACTATTATTAGATGTAGTTACTCTCGACTATCGCGTTGACGGTACCGTCTCGCGCCCGGCTTATACGAATAACGCGAGTTGGAGGTCCGCGTCAGTACGTTCGAGTTACACAGCGGAGCGATTGTGTGCTTCCGAACTGATATCCGTTGTGTAGGATATTTACTTGCTGCTGCATTTCGTATATAATACATATAACGATACGTATCGTCCAGAAACCGAAATAACGTTTGCCCCGTCAAAATTCAGTTGATTCACCGTCTTGTTCGCAATTTAAAAAATAAATTCGATATTAGGCATTCTGGCAGTTACACCAGATATGAAACTTTATTAAAATAATGTCCATGAGATAATCGAAAGGGATCTACTTGTATCTCTCGAATTTAGTTTATTAAAAGGCACTGACACAGAATTAAAACTTTCTATTTTTGATACGTTACAATCATGTTTTTCATTCGCGCGTTCGAATCTCCATTTGTTGGAATAAATATCTCGTTTGTTTGAGAATAATTCGCGATGCGCGAGAGAGGGATGCGTCCGTGAACTAAACGCGGAGTGCATAAGTATTCACGTCGATAAAGCGCAGCGGCTCGCATGCGCTGCATGTTTTGAGAGCGTTGTCGCCCACAATCGTGGTTAATTACTACCATATTCATATACACGATACACGTTTCTTAGTCACGAGGGTAGGCTGCACGGGGTGCCTGCTAATCCGGCACGCAGATGCGGCCGTGTGATTCGTTAGTTGTTCCGAACACGTACATTGAATTAACACTGAGCTTAATTAAATCGCCGACATAAACAATCATCGCTGCATTTTGAGTGCAACACCGTTTGCGACCTCGCTACCCGGGCTTTTAGAAACAGCGAAAAAATTCACCATATTTTCTCTTTGCGCGCGAAGGGAATACTACCGTGCCAGGTAGCGTCAAAAATTTTCCTTTTTTTTTCCAAATAAATTTGGTAGCTGAATTTTCGACAGCAATTATTAGCAGCTTGTCGCAGGATTTTTATTTATAACATATTTTGTTAAAATTGTTATTGAAATAGATTTGTTTTAATTATTATATGAAAGATGTTTGTTTGAAATGTCTATCTATTTCAATCTTTTTAAATCTGTTTTGTAATTAACCAACTCATTTTTAATTAATTGAACATGAATTTTTCATATGACGTTTGATAGCTTTGACATTAAAAATACCACAATGCAGAAAAATATTTAAAAGAGTACTACAACGTGAGATTGGCTTATAACAAGGATAATATAAATTTTTCTAGACATAAGATCGACGTAGAATGAGAGAAGGGGGGATTTCCCGTGATTTTTTTATGAGAATGTTATATGACTCTGACATTTCCAATTCATTCGAGCTGTCGGTACCATGAACATACGGTATTATATTTACATTTGACCGTGAAATATAATACCGTAATAGAAAGGAAACGGATTGACGATAGTTCCCTTTCAGCTGGTCATAAATTCAGCGTCCTGATGGGAATGCTTTTCTCAGCGAAAAAGAGACGGAGCGTCATCGACGCGACGTATCGCAATTTCGTACAGGGTTTAGCGAAAAGCCGTAATCGTAAAGAGCAATATCGGGGCGTCAATTAACGACCCGGAGGATGCAAGCTTCGCGTTGCAACCTGCGCTCGCGCCACAATTGGCCGCCGTCGCCTAAGTACAATATCGTTAAGTATTTCGTGTCTTGTCTTAATTGACACTTTAATTGGTTCTCAAGACGTAATTGGTATCGGACGTAATTGATGTTTACGCTTGTAAACATGAGTCGGACGGCGACTGGCTCGTCGATTTCTGTCGGAACTTAAGATCTTGTTCCAATTAATTAATTTCAATTAATTTGATAGACCCGACGTCGATGGCAGTCTCTGCGGAGGATCTCCGCAGGAAAAGCCCCCGTATCTCTACATGAAAAATCCGACGCGTCATTGCTCCTCGTAAGTTTTTCCTCACTTACCGTCCCGCGAGCCGTCCATTATTGTCATTTGTCATGTCTGAAAAGGTTATACCTATAATGTGTTTCGAGATAAGAGCAGCGACCTATTTTCCTCCCACGCGTGTTTCGTGAAATATAGTTCCGCATGTAGAGCTTTGCATTTACTTTTTGAATATAATCTAAGGTGCAAAATGTGCCCCAGGTGCGCTGTGTGGGGCATATGCACTTATTCGAGGTACGCTATCAGTAATACCCGCGCAATCTCCATGGTGCAATATATTTCTTGCGACATTTTCCGCGATTGTTCCGAATTCGCCTGGATGCTTGCCTTTTGATTGTTAACACATAAAGCCTTGGACAATAGGTTTCTGTCTAATTTTTGCGAAGTAATAACCGAGACATTAACAACGATGAGCCGCGATACGTAAAATAAACGCATGAAAAATGTGTATCTTGATGAAAATTTTATTTAACATATAATCTGAGATGACTGTCATTGACTGATCACGCTTACGATCGTTATGCTTTTACAACGTTACGAAATAAAAGTGATCGATTTGATATTACCAACGATTTTGAGACACGATTTGGCATCGTTTGCGTGGTGATGTCTACCGGATTTAATCTTCGACAATATGACTGCCGGTACGACGAGGAGCACGTATGACATACAATTTGTTCATCACGTACAGTCGTACGTAGTACGACGGCCGAGTTACACAGTCGATACTGTATCTATGACATAACAATTTTAGAATCGGCACTATTGCTGACTACCAAAACAATGACAAGAGTTATTTTCTGTCTGACAGGTGTCGGTAAAATGTCGATCGCGTTTTGTTTCTCTCTTACTTCCACTTTATTCTCTTTTCTCTCTTTCTCTTTCTCTCTCTCGCTCTTTTTTTTTTTTAATATCGTTCGCTACGAGAGCGCGGGCAATTGGACGGACACAGTATGTAACATGGCAGATCGAACATGGTGAACCGAATATGTCTGCAGGGATGGGCGATGCCGGCGTTATCTCGCATACCAAAATTTTTGAGATGTAATGGAGGGACGATGCCTTTGGTGCAAAACGGTTGGAAATTAAATATGAGCACAAGCATGTGTGTGTCGTTAAAAGCCAATGGTTTTTTTATAACAAAAATGAGAGACACAGAGAAATATAGTCCGCTTAATTCGAAATTTCACGACGATTCAAGGAGATGACGATAGGAATGCATCCCGGTTTAAATGCGGAACGTTCAGCGCATACGCGCAATCTTTCGTCTATATATAACCTGCGCTATTTCCGCAGTCATGCCGGCGGACACGTAAAAGACGTGGGGCGTCGTAAACGTGTTTCCGCGATATAGAAAATTTTATCTGTAGCAGGTATCAATTATCGCGCTTCTCCTTGACGTAGCGCGCGACCGACCGGCGCGTTTAGTTCAGCGTTTAGCACGTTCGCGGTTTAACGGCTTCCGCGACTGATTACGCTCTCTTAGCTCCGTGATACGAACGGAAACTCGTAAAACCGGTCATATCGGTCGTCGTAAAAGCCACGGTCGAGCGTCGGTCCGGTCCGGAAGAAGGCAATTACAGTCGCCAGCGGTCGCGCAAACCGGGAGCAAAGGGTGGTCCCTATTTTCGTCCTTTGTCTTGCGCACGCGTCCAACGGAGAAACGATGGACAAGTCAGGGTTGAAAAAGGGCCAGTTGGTTCGTCCTCGCTGTATCGAATAAAACGGGCTTTTATTCGATGGCCCTATGGCGGTTTTTATTCTCCGCTATGTAACCGCCATCCTTATATTCCCCGTCGACACACGCACGACTTTTACGAAACATTTCATTCATCGTTCCTCCTCTCTTTATTTCCCCCTTCCCCTTTTTCTACGGCAGGAAGTGTCGCGTTGGCAATTATAACTCCCAGACTCCCAGACTCCGTCTTGAGTCTCTATTTTCAAGACGAAGCTCGCGTTACCATCATCCAGCGAATTTCTCTTCTCTTTCCTCGGTATATAATACTTAGGTTACATTCGGTATTTTATTTCTTTTTCGCTGTCACTCCCGTGTAAAATAGAAAACGACGCGTAGGAGTCGAGATGAAACGGGAAGAAAAATAAAAGTTAGCTGCGAATGGAGGAACGTTCCTCCCGCAAGAGCGTGTCCCTCAAAACGGAAAAATTAATTACTTTCGTGACTGGCTCTGCCACACTTATACGTACATTTATTATACAAATTATTTCGTAGAAATTACAACAGAAACAATAGCATTATTAAAATATAATTAAAATATAATAATAATTAAAAAATATATAATTTTAAGTTTTTCTTCTTAATATTTTGCTAAATTCTAAACTAAGACTTTAGTATGTCTTTTTGATGGATATTGCAATAAAGAGAAACTTCAAATGCATTATAATATTTTCCTATTTACATAAAGAAAATTTATCGATATAATTTGGTGCTGTTGTCATTGAAAATGACAACTTCACTAAGCAACGTTTTTTCAGCATATGCATTTATATTTTAAGCATGTTTATAAATTCATTTAATATATAATATATTTGTAAGCGTGATTTAACATATAATTTATATTTAAAGTGTTCGCATTTTCTAGTTAAACGATCAGATATTTTTTTTAATGATGGCGGAGGTTGGTACTCAAAGGGTTAAAGTACTCTTCTATTCTCCCTCTCTATCTCTCTCTGTCTCTGTAATTAAATATTATACATTCTCGCGCATCATTTAAATTCAATCGCACATGGAAGATAAAGAGGAGATTACAATTAAAATGAACGCGGCACATTTTTATTGGGACGTGCAAATCACCCCAAGTGCTGGTTGAATTTCTAGCTGAATCCATCAAACACGGATAACTGCTTGTGCATCTGATGTTTCAAGCACTTTGTTAATCGAAATGTTTGATCTCTCGCTCTCTCGGATAGCGAGGAGTACTTGTTTTTTGTGTTACGCGATCGTTTTCCCATAGTGCTCTCGACAGGAGCCTGCTGTTTTTTGCGCGTGTGAAACATACACTCCTGTATGTGACGAATTCAATATGCCATCCATTTTGTCAGATTGTTAAACTCCGCGGATACCCTTGGCTTACAACGACGTGTATCGGGTAACCTCCGCCTGTTTTCAGCATCTTCGCGCTTGACGTTGCCGTAGGCGTTTCATTAACGAACTCCTCGCTCCTTTCCCCCATCTCTCCCTCTTCGACGAATGTGGATGCTTGCTAATTAAGAACAGCTTGACTGAAAGAAGCAGCGTAATACGGTTCAATAACGCAATTAACGGTGCGCTGCTCGAGTTGAATGCATAAATGTTCTTTAAGCACGAAGCGCGAGTTCTTTGGGACATTATGTTGTGCTGCATCTTTAATACGAATCGTTAATTTCGAATTCAATGTACTGTAAATCAAGATTGCTTTGTGACCAGATAGAAATTTGTCAGGACTTGGTGACACGGTATTTGCTTTTTAATCGCACTGGCATAGTGAAACTTATATTGCCATTTTTATTGCTTGGTAATATTTGATAGAAATAAAATCTTTAGATATATACATATGAAATGAAATGATATAATAATTATGACACATGTTTTTTTTTAACTTATCGCCGTTTCATATCAATTGAAGAAAAACATGTTGTATTATCCAGCCACAAACTAACTTTCGGATTAGATTTAGGGGATATTTAAACAGAGTGACATTTTATTCCTATATCGATATCGAATACGAATAAATCGATTTTGGCTTTTTTTTTCACACGCGATATTATTCCATAGCTTACATGAGCTCGTAAAGAATCGAACGCAAACACGAACGTCAGCGTTGCTGCGTTTTCGTTATTTTTCCCGTGTTATTTTTCCCGTTTGTTGAATCTAACACAAACATATATTTTTTTTGCGTTTACGCAACTGGCGCGCTGGCGAGCATCGTTTCTTAATTATTGTTAGTTCGAGCGCGTTGTTTTTACTCTCGGCGATAAGTACAAAATTATGGAATCCTCGAGACGAAAGTTCTTATTGCTCGCGCGTTGAGTGCCTGCGGCCAGAATTCGGCCAGCGGCGCCGCGCCGCGTCGGTCGGTTGCATCGTTTACAACATCGCCGTCGTGTCGCTTTACTGCAGCATTTCTCGAACTATGCTCCGTGAAACAGCGAAGTCTTGGGAAAAAAAACGGTATTTTTTATTTGATAAATAACTTTGTTATACATAATTCTCTTGGGAATTTTAGTGGTTCAAAAAATTTTGTGAAAGTAAAATATGAGAGCAGTGTTGAGATCTTTTTAATGAGCTTTTTATGTAATGAGATCTTTTTAATGAATTATTATTGCAATATAAATTTTTCTGAAATAAGCAATCTAGTATTTTTGAAATTATCCATATGGCAAGAAACGCAAGAACTCATCTTCAAGAGAGCAAACGCAAGGAATACACTTGTGTGGATATCGGCATTCAAGATTTCCTTCAGGATTTCCTATTAGTCGTAAACTAGAATCGTCCCGTCGAATATATTCCGCTATTTATTCCTATTGCCGGTCTCTCAATTCGCCGATCCTCGGTCCGTCTTTCTCGTAAATTCCATGACGGCCGGGAAACTGAATGTTATTTGTATGAATATCGCGTCTGCGGCGGACATCACGTAAGGGATTCTCCCATAAAAAGGAATACGTCAGCACCGGAACGAAGTAGCTCGTTCCAGAAAAATGCTTCTCATCGGTGCGTAAACATAAGAATTATGGAATCAATGGACGGCGCGGCGGTCTCGTAAAAATTTGTTAGAGTCTACTAACGGGAAACTCTTTCCTACGAGGAAATATTAAGAAAATTCCATGCAGTACAACATTACATTTAATTGTCTATATACAAGATTTTCTACATTTTATATATTTTTTATATAAACTTTTACGTTGTTACGTGAGCGCCCAATTAAAAACCGTCATTAAACCGGATTAAGTGCGGTTTATGTTCTTAAAATATGAACACCGCCGTGCCGATAAAAGGAAGGAGAACAATATTGAGTGCACGAAACGTGGCCTGCGATTTCGAAGACGCGGCGGTATTCACAAATATTCCGAGAATTTCCGGTGGGGAAGTATTGCTCGTAAATTTTGACCGGGCATTCCACCACTTATTCTCGCGCGCTGCGGTTTCGCATCTTCCTTCCTCCGTTCAGAATTTCGCTCAACTTTCTTTGTTTTAGAACACTTAAGTAAGGGAACATCAACGAGCGAACTTGGCCGAGCATTTTACGCGAATATGATTATTCTCTTTCGGAAATAATATCTCGAGCTTGTCATATAACACGAGATTGCACATCTGTATCCATATATTTTATGCACTTACGACGTCTCCAGATTTTTCTTTATTGATTTTTTACAGATACACATTTTTTATCAATCATGTCGCATTATTAGCCCTATATGCTTTGTGAGTATTTTTTTTTGTTATTTTTAGTATTTATATATTTATTAATAGAAATACAATATAGATTATTTTTTTATTTATTAATTTTTGTGCTGGATAAGAAATGATCGGTATACTGACAAAGCTGTAAACTTCCAAAAGTATAGGGACACTGTTTTGTAGCGATAAAATAATTACATGAAGAATGTACGGAATTGGAAGAGGAGGAAGGGAACGATCACGCGGAATTCTTGTTCAAGACTTCCCTCAGGATTTGCGCGTTCGCAAACTTCGGTCGCCGACTTGACGCTCGACTATTTATTCCCGCTGCTTTACGACTCGCTTCTTCCACTTCGTTATTCGCCCACCTTATCGGGCGGCTCTTTCCCACCCCATGCGGAAGATTCGCACTCTGCAGAATGATTATTTATCCAAACGCTCCCTTCTTCGGCGATTTTGCACGGCTTTATAAACGCGAGAGGAGCGGGAAGAGTAAAATCCAGACGTTATCTCCATTTTTCTCTCTTCTTCACTCTCCTCTCCTCTTTCTGCAAGTATCGATTTTAATTTCAGCAGAGTACACGCCGTCGCGACGCCGCGCAAGAATCCTGCGAGTATTCCTGTAAAGTTTGCGAGAACGAGATTGTCGATATATATATTCGACGGATTCGCGAATAACACTCAGCTCGTTCCTGTCTCGGATGTGTTCCGCCTCGTGATTCGCTAAAATCCGAAGTCAAAAATCGAGAGTTTTATTTTGCCGCTGTTGTTCTCTGTATATAACGAGTGAAATTATCGGGATAACAGGAATGCGAGCACGATTCAAATTTCTCCGGTGTATTAACTGAATAATGATCATCGGTTGTTTGGACTTTGAAACGATGAAGGTATAATGATTACTCGTTTGCGTTTATGCATCCAATTTGTGGTTTTGCTGCGCGTATACGTGCGATATGTATGTTTGATATTATTTCGATACTTGAATATTTAATCATTTTATAGGACAATACACGTGTACCGTAACTTTATCGCATAAAATTTAATGTGATATTGTTGATCCTTTTGACCGAAGTTTTCGCTTTTCTCATTTTCAGAAATCGATGAGAGGCATCGTCGCCAGGCCACGAAGCCGAGATATGTTCTGGATGATCAAATAACTGTTGGACGTAAGTAATGATTGTGCGAGTTTGACCGGACTCTATACGATTTATGGCACGGACAAAGCTCAATGTGTAATTACATAACTCCGCATTAAATGTCATAAGCGTAATTACGTTTTCCAATAGCTATGCATGAAAATCGAGCATAAATTCAAGCGTAGATATTTAATCGGTACAATCTATGCGTTTTCATCGTAGCCCACTAATTACGCTGGCACATTTTGAATTACGTTTGCTGGGGACATTTAATGGTACCAATTCCCGCCGAATTTGTAATTTAGGGTAGACTACGAAGATAATACTTATGGGATTATAAACTTAATAAAATGCACAAGCTGTCGTGTCGATAAATCTAAAAATTAGATCAGAATTCATGAAATTTAAAAACAATTAAAAAACTTACGGTGAGTTTGCCGCATTTATAACGGTAAAGATTAAAAAAATACGACATTACACTCACGTAATATCTTTGCGAATTAAATAATACATATAGTCGATAAATTGGATAATTATGAGATTCCGAAGTTAAGATTTCGGCGATGCCGCTCTATAAAATTGTGGCGGCGATAGCGAGGCGGCGTGCACGAGAATCTTTGCACGCTGTGCGTGGAATATATTTGCGACACGTACAACGCAAGGTGCGGTTTAAACTTGCAAACGGACTTCAGATATATTGCGGACTACAAAGTCGTAGAAAATCTCCGCCAGGCGGAACCGAACGTGATATCCGAAGTCACTCACGAATTCATAGGATATTTTTTCCCTCTCACTCGATTCCTCACCTCGCGTGCGCGCGCGCTTCCCCCGTCTCCCTTTCTCCGTTATAACGTTTATTTCCACCTTCTTTGTCGACGCGATTTCCTCGCGGTCACGTACGCCGATTTGGTAATGCTTCTGAGGATCTTCCAAATATCTTTGTACTCGTTATTATAAATTTGGCGGCAAGCTTTTTCATGGCTTTGCTTTCTCTACGCGGTATCCGAGAAATTCTTTTTCGGATACATTACGATTCGTATTTTTTCAAATGTTATTTTTTATTACCCTCAATATTCTTCATGAATTTTAGATTTTCTGTAATTCCGATTAACTGATATAATATAACAATAACAAATGATAATAACTTGTTACAAGGGTTTGTTGAAATTCTCGAAAATATCTTGACAACGTCGAGAGGTATACGAGTATCGAAATATATAATCAGAATAAAAGAAGGATAAATGTAACGTGTCATGAAAACCCAACCGGTGTTTCTTTCCCTTTCATCGCTGTATTGCCTTCGCGTTGTCGCGCCCATAACTTTATTCCGCAAAATGTTCGATGTATAACACGCGTAAAAGCATGCTATGGAAATTGTGTAGCGCAGCTCTCACGGCAACTTATATCGGTATAGGGATTTATCGCGCGCGCGCGTGTGTACCGCGAGTAGCGCGAGTCAACAATGTAGCAAGTCTCGTAGAAATAACTCCGGGGAATAGACGGCCGTAAGCAATCGAAAGTATCCTACTCGATTTGGCTACGACTCCGCGGAATCTCTCGAGCGTAATAATGATGCCCGTACCTATCCCTTACCGGTAGTTACATCCGAGGAGATAATCGTCTTGGCGACCCAGTTTGCAACACATTCGTCGTATTACGAGAGGAAGAGAGAGAGAGAGAGAGAGAGAGAGAGAGAGAGAGAGAGGGGGAGGAGGAGTGTACATGTATGCGCTAAAGCTAGGCACTGCACACGCGTTTGCAGTTCGAGCGTAAGGTGTTTGCGTTTTCGAGACAGTCTTAATAACCACTTCGTTGCGGCACTCTAACTTTCGAGCGTTTTGCTGGAAATTCTGAGGCAAAAGTTCTTCTACTTACTTTAACTGTAATAATTAAAATTCTGCTCGGGGAAAAATCGAAGCATAAGAACTCGCGCTACGTGTACGATTGTTGAATAACAAAAAGCGAATCCTGCATTTATTTGTGATATTTGACGTTAATTTGATTTCACAGAATTTAATTTAATTTAGGAAACTACAATGAATTATACAACGTTATTTCTAAAAACTACAATAAATCACAATTATAAAAACGAGTCGTAGCAGCGTTTCTCGTGTAATTATTATTTACTTCGAGTTTCTCTCCCTCTCTCTCTCTCTCTTGAGACGCGACATAATTTTCGATCAATAACGCGACTCTGTGGATTGGTACAAGCGATATTACAGAACGAGCGTCTGCTCGCGACGAGCAACTCTCGCATTTTTCGAATTACCGGGTCATGAGAACTCGCGCGAGGAACGGCGGCTAACGACAAGTTCGACCCGTTCGAATTCTCTCCTCCATCGCGGTGCGGAAAGGTGCGCCGAGGCGACATTACGGCAGCAGCTGCCGCGTATCGTCGTTCTACGACGACGACAACGACAACGACAACGACGACGACGATGGGTTTCGACTGCACTTCGGTGTCAAAGACGCAATAAACTCCTCGGCATCGCCGAGATGTTTAAGTGCCTCCGGAGTTCTACGAGTACTTCCTGGAGAGCAGCAGTCTTGCAGTGACCCAGTTCAAATAAAAACATACTGGGTATACCACATAAAATGATCAGCGAACGTGACTTCTTCGCCGGGAAGCTCTTACGGGAGTAGTATCTATTGACAGATTGAAATTTGTTATGGTTACTCGATCTCGACGTGCTACTTATTGACTTGTTACTTTTTCCCCGCAAGATAAACGTAAAACAGGATATCGCAAGCTAATTAAATTTCTAGATGCGATACAGTTTGTCGCTCGATAATTTGTGCTAGGCTATTATATATATTATATTGTTCGTTATCTTTTTCTTGTTACCTTGTGACAGGAGAGGCTTTAATCAAATATTCATATACTTTGTGATAATAAAACGCATTGTATGCTTTGGACGGTGTGCATAAACACTGGTCCGGTCAAACATTTTCTTACGTGCCTCTTTGCGCTTCTCGCTTTTTATATTCATATTTTATCTTGTTTTTACATCCTTCACTTCTTCCCTTTGGCCTTCTGCGGCTGCAAAGACTCCCCGAGAACTCAAGAGTAGTTAGTTATGTTATTCGATGTGCATTCTCTAAAGAAGCAATGGGAAGCACCGGTAATTAACAATGTATATATCTTGAAGAAACAAATCTAGGACAGACAACAATTACCTATTACTATTTTATTCTCGGATATATACTATGATGTGTTATCACATACATGTTTCCAAAGATTATTACTTGCAAATTAGAAAGCGATTATAAATAATTCCACGCGATTATAAATAATTCCACCGAAATACTGAGCTTTTGGACTTATGTCCTTCAGTACAGTATCTTGAGCGCAGAAATGCATCTTACACCCGTGTATTTCGCGTGTGCGCGTCATGACTCACGACTATGGTGGCGTCGAATCTCGCTCACCACCTTTGGTGCAGAGAGACGGTGCTCTCGAAACGTGCGCCAGACTATATAGAAGGATTACGCGCGAGCATCTGCTGCCGCGTTCCCGGCTCGTATTACGTGCCTCCCTCCATTACGAGAGGCATTAATGCTCCCGATGGCACCCGTGTGTTTCCGGAGCAGGGAAAAACAATAGGTAATTCCCAGGACACTTGTCCGCACGCCCGCGAGCGCGCTCTGCTACCTGTCCGTTGTCCCCCCCGGCCGGTCGACATAGCTAGTAGAAATAGAACGAATAGGGTAAGACAAGGGCGCGTGGTCGAAGCAGAGCGAAGGGATTAGATAGGGAAGCGGCACACCGTTTCTTCATTACCCTATAAAACTCGGCGAACCTTTTACCAGCGACGAACAATTATAATCATCAGATGCGATAAAATTCGAAGGAGGGGAAAGAGGGCGGTTTGTGCGAGGAGCACGTAGACGCTTAGATACGGGTAAAGCTTCTGAAGAGTAAATAAC
This sequence comes from Temnothorax curvispinosus, assembly GCF_003070985.1. Taxonomy (NCBI): domain Eukaryota; kingdom Metazoa; phylum Arthropoda; class Insecta; order Hymenoptera; family Formicidae; genus Temnothorax; species Temnothorax curvispinosus. The sequence continues at coordinate 80,883 of NW_020210448.1, read as the reverse complement.
AGCTCCGATAGAATCGAATCTTCGCGCGCGCCTCTACGCCGTCGTCGTCGTCGACGACGACGATGGCGTCTTTATCGGCGCCATTACGCTCGGTTTGCCGTTATCCAACTTTCCGAAATCAGAGAAAGCTCCGCCAACGTCGCGAATACCCTGGCCCTACTTTTCTCTCCCTCTCGTACCGTTCTCTTTCTCTTTCTTTCTTTCCTGCGCCTTCGATTATCTATAGACGTTCCATTCGTTTCCGGCAATTCCGTTCCATTTTTTAAATTTTCTCACAACCATGTCAGTTTTACAAGAGATAAAAGGGGAGACGGTCTCTTCTTACGGTCGTTTCCTTGTTATCGATTTGAATCACTGCGGTCTTTTGGTCATTTTGCGCGGTGCGCTAGGCGGCAGATTTGACAATTCGCGTAACACTGTAGATTAGTCCATTCTGCGGCGAGTGGTAATGAGAGTGGGTAGTTTCGAACCGCATGGTGAACCTGAGTGCGCCAAATTTGGCCATGCGGGTTGCAGTTCTCGTCAGCGTCATAAGCTACATCAACCGTTACGTTGCAACGTGTTGGTTCCTAATGGCTCTTCCTATTACCTGTCAGACATGGCACATTTTGATTCAGAAGAAATTATACAACTGAGCGTAAAGTTTCGAGTTTCCAGTGGATGTAACGAGAAGTAGAAAATAATCAAGTAGAAAATAGTGTTGAAGTACTGAGACCATACTCTTTGTAATAAATTTTTAACGTACCTCGAGATTTTTTAACTTTCTATGATTTTTGAAACTGTCAAAAAAATTATATGTAAAATTTTTATTATAATTCGATTTATTTAGATCATTTTATTTAATCATTTATTCTTGACGTCCCGAAAGAAAGATACAACTTTGTACATGATTTATATTTTCATATATGCCATGTACATAGCTTTGAAAATTCGAATTGCCTAAAGTATTATCCGAAAAACGTATGAGAATTAGCGGAGAATCTTATTTTTCTCCTTTAGCATAACAGCAGCAACTAAATTTATTCATTTACACGCATGACGACTAATTAGCGCTTCATTATTCGTGGCTACGCCTTCGTTACGTAGTTATCACGTTGCATAATTAGATGCTTCTCTAAATACCGTGTTGTTGTGTTTCTCATATGCGAATATATAATGCATGCCACATGTTCGTGATATCGCATCGAATACCAGAAGATTCATCTAAATAAACCCTTGATTAATCGAATGCTTAATGGACTGTGTTAGACTAAATTGCTCATGCGAAATGAATTGAATCTATATCGGAAATGATAATTATCTGTACACTCTCATCCCCGCGGGCTTAATTAAATGATCATATCGTTGCGTAGAGATTTATTCAAGAACACGATAATTTGATTTTAGGGCCTGTTAGGTATATTCCAAGAAAAACTTGGCCGTGCAAACTTTTCTGAACGGCGACAGCTATTCCCCATTATCAGGGGATAATGCCGGCGATTCCCGTGACCGAGCATCGAATTCGCATTCAAATTCGGAGGGCCATTTTCGCGGGATGAATGGTTTTCCGTGAAAGCCGCAAATCCCGTCTTCTTCGTGCGATCGTACGGAATCGACCGTAATAATTCGATTGCTATACGCCTGCACCAGCACTAGCGCGCGCAGCGTAATCGCGGCGCACCGGCTGTGCGCCATCGAAGTGATCGAAACCATCGAATTAATAACCGATCACTGTTAAGTTACACATCGCTGTTACGTTAATTATGATTACGTTACAGCACGTCAAATCATATCGCAGTATTCCGCTGTATTTAGTGTTTAGTCCATCGTTAATTCCACCGTAGCATCAATTTACCATCTCGATCTGGCAGAGATGCCTCCCCAGCGGCGTAAAATTAACGCCACTATCATCCGCTTGAGTTTCGCCCGCGCGTCACCGATGCGTATGCGTGTTTAGCCGACGATGCGTGCATGCGAAAACAAACGTAAGCCTGCGCTCGATCTAATTATATCGCCGGATGACTCGGCAACGCAGTGTTTGTATAGTTGAGGGGGGTTTTAGTATTAATCGTACATGGGCGGTGTGTGTTCTAATTCTCTCTCTATAATATTCTGAGTTTGATTATGAACGGTCATGATCGATGGCGGCGATTGTGTGATTTTGTGAATGGGAAATTTTGAAGGGTTAATTCTAATTAAAGTTATATTTGGATGAAATTAAATAAGAAAAACAGTTATTAATACTGCTGTTACACGTACTTCTATTTTATCGCTACTTATACTTCACTACCAGTTATAAAATACGTAATGTCGAGTGTCGAATGCGTGATACCGGTATTATGGTTCGGCAACATTTTCTCGGCTCTCTTTTCTGTACCGGCGGCAACTCCCACGATCGAGGATCCGTGTATCGACCGTCACGTTTCCGCGAGGCGAAACTACGGCGAAAAGAGACTACGAGAAACGGCCGGAGTCGATGGATGGCGACGTGGGACACAACGCGCGAACGACGCAGTTTCTTCGGTAGATTTATCGCCTTTTAAGAACGGTCGATTCAATTACGCCGGCTAGCGTCTCCTCGTAACGGCATACCAGGGTTCAGTCACCGGTACGTTTCTCGTTCCTTCGCCCAGGCGCCGCGCCGGTGACCGAACGAAAACAAAGATGTAAGCCGGTAATGTGGCGAGTACTGGCCGAGCCCGGCGGTATAATGGTATTACCGAGGAATTACAAGATGAACAGAGATTATCTCTTTTCATGAACACCGTTCCGTCAAGTTGCACCCTTTTCCTTTCGTTCTCGCCCAGCTTTTGCGTCATCCTCTTCGGTTTTCCTCTCTTTCGCTTCTTTCCTCTTCCCTTCTTTCCCCGTCTCATTTCTCTTCGCTTCTTTGCTTCGTTTTCGTGCCAATCGCGACCAGCTCTAGTTCCACTAACACCAATCTCTGCCCCCGACATATTATCCTTCTTTTTTTCCTCGCCAGGTGTTGTTCACACCCTCTCGACTATGATATAAATGCGTTTTGATATTCGTTACGGTAAAATTGTCTTAACGATAATCCACCGTCATGAGCACCGCGCGAACAACTCCGGTTTCCCGCTTCCGACACCTTCGCGCCACTCCTATAATTTCACTCCTCCCGCGGGACTTTTTTTTTAATCTCTCCTCGCGGCTTCATCGAGTCCTCCGTGGTCGTTAAAGCTGACGGGACAATTCAGGTAATAACGTAAGAAAGATCGGACAATTTTTATTCCCGTGGCTGGCAAGTCGCTGGCAGCGAGACGGTGCCGCGTTGCGACGGTCGCCGCCGGATAAATTTATGGCAGTCGCCCTGCGCTATTCGCGACGAGTAACACCCGCGTTTCAAGGAGATAAATTATACCGCCGCCTTCCCGGTTACGTCGGAGGTATGATCGTTTGCGTAATCGAAGGGATTATTCTCCTTCAACAACCGCTCGCGTCAATTTCGGAAATTTGTGATCCCTGTTTTCGTGCCACTCCATTCCCGCTTACGATCCCCCTCTTACAGTTTGTGATGCCAATAATAGGATTCTCGGAGTTAAGTAAATAATACGAGACCGCGGTTGAAAGGAACGTAACTTTCACCTCTTCCCGGAATAAAAATCGTGGGATCATCGTACCGCCGTTTATCTTGCCGTCCATCTTATTTACTCGGCGGCACACTCATCGCGCGGGAGGGTCCACTATTTTCACCGCCAAATATATAATCCGCAACGACCATTTTTCCAACGGCCGAACTTCGACTTGCTGAAGGGATAATATTTATCTCTTATCTCGTTTGGAAAGAATTTGGATGGCGGGAAAGCGCGGATCATATTTTTTTCACGCTGACAATTTGCGATTTATCTGTTTAATCTACAGAGTTATATCTACAATCGACTTGTACGAGAGACACAATTTTAATGCAATGGACGCGATAGCGCGATATTAAGCGTCTCCATAGTGGCACGGATCGTAAAGCGTGACAAAAAACGTCTCTTGTTCCTGTTTGTTTCTCTACGAGTTTTTTTTTATCGCATCCGCATCGTCGTTCGTCGCGCTACAGCAATTTTTATCGCCACCGGTATCACTGGCCTGACAATTCGCTTCGTGTCGCGCTAACTTAGGCCAATGGCAACGAGTGCGCGTCGTGCGTATTCGCGCGTACGGATAATTATTTGTGGCACGATTGCCAATTAAACATTGTTCCGGCGCCGGGTATAGTCCGCCTCGCCACCCTACCCATCTATCTCTCTGTTCGCCGAGCCTTTCTCCTCTAGCTCGTGTACCGGGGTGGTATGGCTGCGACAGACGACAGCCGCAACGTGCGTCGCCGAACAAACTGTGTTCATTCACTTCCCCCCTCCCCTTCTTTCCCCTGCGCTCAACCCCTTGACCCCTTTCACCCCCGTGTCTTTCTCACTCTCTTCCATCCTATCTCTCTATCTCTCTTTCGCTTTCTCTTTGAACTGCCCGTCCGACCGACGACACGGTACTCGCGTTAACTTCATGCTGCAGACTCACGAACCGCTGTCGGTGCAACTGCACGTCACTTCTCCTTCCCACTCTCGCATTTGATTTAAAGTCCGAGTTGGACTACGGTTGACGCCCCGTTCTTTCATCACTAGCGAAAAATACATGGGCGGAGTGAAAACGATGCGATTCGTTGTTTCTTCATCGCGATCCGCTCGAAGAATTTTTGTGGAATGCGTGCCTCGTAAATTTCACGGTAATAGCGCGAGGCCGGGAGAACTGTCCGTATTTTCCTTTTTGAGCGTCAAGAACTCTCGCGAAGGAATGACATCGCAAGTTTTGACACGCTGAATATTTTCAGCGGAAAACTTTTATAAAAAAATCTGTAGATGTGTAAACGTTGATGTTAGCACAAGCCATCTTCAATGCGACAAGTAGCACGAAATATTATTTTAACACGAAATATTATTTATTTTTCATATATACGAAGGTTGTAGAATTAATTAACGTGCCATAGCGCTGAGTTATGCCATTCAATTATCATGCCGGACGCGTCGCAAGTGATCTATATAGCCGGACGTCTCCCTATTCTCACTCCGAACTGACTATAATTGTACGTATAGCGCACGCGTTATAGCCGCTAGTAATTAATTTGAGTTCGTCATTATACTAATACGTCATTACCCAGATGCTCGTATTTTCTAAAAGTGAATACTTTCACGCAGATTCCTGCCGCGAGAATTCGAAGGCAGCCGTAGTGTCTGCAATGCAGTCAATTTCTTACCGCTCGCGACTTTCGCCTGTGCGTAATACGCGAAAGTACTGAGGCAAACGAATGGGAACCGACGCGTTGTGAGTGGAGCGAACCGGCATTTATCGCAGCCCGACACCGGTGCAGCGTTGCGTCGCGACAGGCGGGTGGCGTCTGCGACGCCGTTCGTCGCGACGAGGCGTAATGAGTACACGTTGACGCCCGCATAATGCAGCGTGTCCGGCATGTGTGAGACGAAAATACTCTCACCATCCGCGGACTGCCGGCCGCGTCACAAATGGCGATGAAATTATTGCACGGTGAAGCGGCGAATTTGCTGAACCCTCTCGTTTCGCGCTCCGCGCATCGCCGGCGCTCTCGCATTATTGCTCGTGAAGATTAAATCGCCGCAAAAGTCGAGCGGAAGAAGCGTTAATCGGTAGAGTCCGAGTGGATGAACTTGGTGGGAAATTTATCTTGTTAGTTATTTATTCGAGAGAGCGAAACTTCGAAGAAGCCCGCTTTATAATAGATGCGTTAATCGCCTGCTTACCGTTTTACGATTCTCTTACACGTTGGAATAGAAACGAAAAACATTCCTTCGTCAGATAAAAAAAAAAGGGAGAGAAGAGGGAGAAATTTTTGATGCCATTTATTTTTGGGCTCGGATTTTAAATACTTAATTGTATACTAGTAACTCGAAATTTCCGGTCTACTAATCCTCTGCGCGAATTAATGGCATTTGCGGCCGTCGTGCTTGCACGTAACGAAATATTAATCGCAACGCTAATGTTTCACTCAGCTGCGGCGCCCATTTGCGAGCATTATCGATGTACATAGCATTTGGCGTGATTTTAAAGGATTTTCGTGTCTGCACCGGGAAAAGGGGAATTGGAGAGGAGGGTGCAAGATTAGCATTGTTGGATAAAACGCGGCGCCACGGTTGGTTACATTCATAACGTGACTGTGAAATTTCCACTTCGCATAGGACGTGTCTTCATTTAATGGCCGTTAATATCGATTCATTTATCGGCGCTTCGACGCACGAACATTGCCATGATATATCGCCGGTTATACACTAAATCGGTTAATTTTTGTTTAAAAACATCCACGGTGTGTGTCGCGCGGCGCAATAAAATATTGTTAATTCTCGGTAAAACGCATCGCATATTTATATTTGTTTACTGCGAATCCATCGAGAGTTGTACAATACACTTCTCACACTGCATCAAACGCATCTCGTATGTGTTTAAAAAAAATTGTATCTAAAATACTTTCCGCGCTGGTAACTTTAGTATCGACGTTCCCTTCGTTTCCGGAATACCAGCTCGATTTGTCGGTACGTTCGACAAACCGTGTGAAATATGCTAAAAGCATCGGGTAAAAAATTCGACAGTACGAACTGTTCGAGCCCGCAACTCGCCCAAAGAGGTGTCGAAGCGTGCGAGCACGTGTCGACTTGTAGACGGCGGAGGATAAAGATCGATCGAGAGAGCGGGCCCTCGTCCCGAGGGCGAGGGTGGAAGGAAGGAACCAGAGGAGGATGAGAGAGAGAGAGAGAGAGAAACTTGCTGGATGTCTTATGGAGGCAAGGTGGCGGCGACGGCCGGGCGCGGTGGCGGAGGCGGTGGATGTTGAGGTGCCGGAGTACCCGCGTCTTAATAGCGATAGTGGCGTCGATGTGTCGAGGGAACGAGAGCGCGCGGGGGTGACGACAACGACGACGACGTCGTCGCTGAACCTTCATAGCCAGCCAGCCAGCCAGCCAGCCAGCCTCGGTCACGCCAATATTACTTACCTCCCCGAGAGGGCGATAACTTAATTGATGCACGAGCGACATTAGGACTTGTCGTCGGTATCGCACCGTCATCGCGCGAGACGCGTTCGTCTCGTCGGGCGATAATGCACGTCGAGTGTAATTCATCGACCGACCCATGGGGAATTGCGCGATTACAAAAATAAAGGCTGGATCACTTCGGTGGCGCGAGTTTGTCGAAACACAAGGTAAACGGTGACTCTAGCGTGACTCTAATCTTCTCACGATCGATGGTAAGCCACATTTACAAATCGGTTTCGGCGAATTATCAAACATTTTTGAAGTTTCGACTTTTTCTCTAATAATCGAGGGTATTAAAGGAAGTAATGACTCCCTCTGATGCCTGGGGGGAACAGGTGTATGTTTAATTTATTAGATTTTATCTACCCCGAAAACGTGTGCAGACGATTCCCTTTTTTATGCGCATTAAATGTACAGCTCATAGTCATTCACGCGTGCGTGCGTCATGTATATGTTATGTGTGTGCTGCATCGGGTCTTTTCTTGCTCTCCGCGCTCGTAAATCCGTCCCCGCGGCTCGTTCGTGTTCCTAGTAGTACCGGCTGACCAAAGCCGGTATATATCCTGACACGTCGTCTCCGAAGTGGAGAAACACTCGTCGAAGGTCTCTAGCGACCGGTTTATCTTGACGACATCCATAGACCAGAGGAGAGAAAAAGTGCCATGAAGGGACGTAAATGTTACGTTATTTCGAAGTAGATAAAAGCCCTTTGGTCAGTAGTCGCGCTTAAGACGTGCTCCATATCGAGTGAAAGCTTCAGGCTTTTTCAGTTTACGAGAACCAGCGCGAGTTAATAATTAATTTGTCTGTTAATTCATATCATCATAGGTACAATTACTTCTAGTATTGTAATACAAGACAGAGAACCGTTATATTCGTTAAACGACTTACTTTGCATGATTTACATTCGTCACGTATTTTGACGACATTTATCTATGCGTTAAAGATATTTATTTCGTGCTGATAAACTGATATCAGTAAACATATTAATTAATTGTATTTATCTATTTTTATTATTAAATAATATAAGTCTACATTGTAGTACGGTTGAAGGGGATACTGTTAAAATTTTGTTGGGTCTTTTAAAATTGAAAGCATCGATCACGATTCGACCAGTGCCTTCAGATGGTTTCATCAAGGAACCGATACTTCCACGGATGATCTCTGATGCCGCTAGCGCGACCGTTCCCTCGGTGATTTTTCTTTTTTCCCTTCCGTTTGTAGAACAACGTAGCCGAATGCTTCCGGGGATGCTCTTTTTGTACACACACGTCCGCGCGCAAGCACGTAGACCGGCTCGCGATTACTACAGAGCAGAAAGGTGGAGAGACAGAGAGATTTTCTCGATGACCGAGCATCGGACCACGATCCTTTTCCTTTTTTCCGCAAGCCGGTGCTCGGTTACCAAAGTTACAAGCCTCAAGACTTCGGGTCTCCCCTTTTCCCTCCAGCGCCTTCCTCCTCCTCTTCTTCTTCTTCTTGTTTTCTCTCCTTGGCTCGCGCTCTCTTCTTCCCTCTCGCCGGTCGTCGTATCCTCCTTCGCGAGATATATAGGCACCCACTAAACTTCTGTCCTTCCCATCAATTTCACCGTCTAAGAATCGCGGAACCAAGCGCGATTCCACCGCCCTCGTTTGCCAAACGCCTTCAGGCCTGATCTTTTTGTCGGCATACTTCTCTCTCGCCCTGCTCTTTCTTTTTCCCGCGCCATACCGCCATCTTTCGTTTAAAGGATCGTCTCCTGCGAGGGTCATCTTTCAGTCGCTGCTGGCTCCTGGGGACCGATAGTCCATATCGATGAATGGCTCGGTAATGTCGTCGTCTCCAACATGTGTGGTATAATCAAAAATAATAAATGATTAGCTAAATATATTTTTAATTAAACATCTAATATTGCAGTCTAGTTTAATTAAGTTCAATTTATGTGTTCCTAATGGATCGTAATTTTATGATTCTGTGACGGAAGCGTTATTTTTATGACGATGGATCATAGAGATTACGATCAATCTAAAGGATACAGATAACAGTCGGTATACAAAAAGATCGATATTCGTTTAGATACGGAGAGAGAGTAACGAACTGTTATTTATATCTAACTGTCCACGTTTTATCCGTTTTCGAACGTCATATAAATCTGGGTTGAAGCGATCGGTATACAGAAAAAGAAAAAAAATACAACTCGGTGCATCGACACATAAATCCCATGTAAAGAGAAGGTAAAACGTTTGAATAAGCCAGCCACGCGCCGCGAGCTATAACACGCGATAAATTAGGAAACAGTAACTTTGTACTTTCGTCGCGGTTTTCTTCCGAGCTGTAAATAATATCACGGTTAGCTATCTGATTATCTTGTGGTTATACATATCTCATGTAATTCCCCGCAGCCGTCGTTTGCGTGTAAAAGATCACCTCCTGCGAGGGTCATCCTTTAGCCGCAACTGCTTCCTGGGGAGCGATCGTATGTTTCTCTATGACTCTTTCAAACATCTACGATAACGCCGAATTACCCTGAGTCCGCGTTTGGATACAAACAATTTAGGCCGCACACGGCTTCCATCATAAAAAGTTTTCATTGTCCCGAGCGGATATCGCGACGCGACAAAAAATTCGCCGAAGGAAATTGAAGGAGAAACCCATTCGATCGTTTTTATCCGTAGACGTATATGTAAATGCTAAATGTTAAGAAATATTAAGAGCTTTGAGAACTGCAGCCTCGAGCTGCAAATAAGCTTTACTTGTTTCATTCATTTGCATTTTTGAAGTCTGATTCGTCAAAGCATTTTATACACATGTACATTTATCTCGGTGCGGAAATTGAAAGTGTTTAAAAGCAGATTGGTATCTGGCAGTATGCATCGAACGTGCAAACTTGATGTTGAAGCTACTTACAATGCCGTAGCACGTGAAATACACGTTCGACGTGCCGGCCGTTTGTTCGATTTTCGCTTACCGACCGGATTATTTCACAACGTTGCAAAATTTTAGTTCTGCGTGGTTGATTTCAACGCCCGTTGCAATGGCGTAACGAGGGTTTAAAGGGAGACTTTGTGAAGGAACATATCTGCCCCCCTCCCGTTAAAAGAGAAAAAAAATTCTGGTATTTTGTGGATTTTTAACGTATTTATTTGTAAGCCATTTGTCTTGTAATATTTTGACAAATTAAAAACGTTAAAATTTGGCTGTCATAGTTATTATAAAAATAATGTGTGACAATTATTATTATTAATAAGCAATGTGAACGTTAAGGGCCAATTTCACCAACGTCGGTTAACTCACTCTTCATCTTTTTCTAACTGCCCCCCTTAGGGCCAGTTTCACAAGTGCCGGTTAACTTTTAATCTTAGATTAACTCATTCTTCGTCTTTTTTTAAGAAGGACGTTAGAAAGAGACGAAAAGTGAGTTAATCTAAGATTAAAAGTTAACCGACACTTGTGAAACTGCAGGGCCTTAGAAAGAGACGAAGAGTGAGTTTAACCGAAGGTTACAGTTAACCGACGTTGGTTAAATTGGCCCATGACTAGTGCGACTTTTGGATTAAACAAAAGTTCGTCTGAATATAAGAATGTAAGTTAACATCCTTTGCAAAAGCGATTATCGACTCGCGTTAGTTATGACTATGTATTGTATATTTTATCGCGTTTTTCTGCAGAAACTCACGCCAGCTCGCATTTTGATAGAACAAAGAGTGATCTTGTCAGCGTCGGATACCGATTCTCGCGCTTACGCCGTTGAAATATTGTAGTGTGCCGATTATTTTCATATTTGTTCCGCGCGGCGACCGCGAATTGGAACGAGATTTTATCCCGTATACACCGCGCGAAACAATGGGCGAAATCAAATTCACCGCCACGTAGGACACAATGGATTACAGAAAGTCGAAATTGAAAATTCTCGCTGTGCGCGCGCGGCGTGACTGGCAAATCCACTATGTAGTGATTTGTAAGGAATTATCCGCGTATAAGAGTAGTAACTAATGCGCAAAGTTTATCTAGCTTATCCAACGGACGGGTTGTCAATCGGATTTGCTGTTTTCGCCGCGAAACCCGTGATTTATTTATCGCAATCGCGCGATATGCGATTTTCAGAAATTAACGCTGTCTGCTATTTACGCTTCTTCCGTTACCGTCTCGTCGCGATTTTGTACGGGCAGGCGAGTTTAATCAATATTTTATCTCCACAAACCGTGACATATATAATTCTCCTTTCATTTCTGTAATTGCGAGAGAGAGAGAGAGAAAGGGGGGGAGGAGAAAGATTCGAATATAATAAAATAATATGATGAAATCACGTTGCATGAATTACGAGACATAATATTGCGACGGTCCGACCGTAATTCGCTCGAGCAATTTGATCTCTATTCGGGAAATAAATGTCCGAGTGAGTTTTTCTCATGCCTGATGAGCGATGGCAGTCCGCGCGTGAAACGTGTTGATGCATCGCATAATCGAAATTCCAATTTGCAAAGCAATTCGAACCGCTCGTATCGAGCGCTCGTATAATTCTGTTCTTACTTAAAATCGCTCCTACCATTCATCGACGTTCCGTCGGAAATTGCTGTGAATTTAAATAAACGACGCAAGAGAGATATTCTCTAGATTCGCTCACGTGGAACGAGAGTTAAAACGCGGCCGACGGGACGTCACGCACAGTGGCTTTTTCGATCTGTACAAAGGACTTAGCAAAGTTTGGATCGCGGATTAATAGAAATTTGGCGGTAGCAAACGAGCACAGACGCGGAAGAAAACCTACAAGGTTCGGTAAATTGGAGCTAACAATTAACAAACAGCAGAGAGAGGGAGAGAGAGAGAAGGAGAGAGAATACGTATTATTAATTAATAATTTATTATCGTTTGGTTAGCAAATTAGATCGATTTTACCCTGAGGCAGTACCTAATTTGCAAACGTGAATGCGTTCGAGTTTTCATTTACGTCGATGGAAAATGAAAATGGCCAATTATCGCGAAAGTTTGCTCCACATGGAACGTTGATTATTATTCTCGTACGTGCAAACGGCACGGACGCTGAACTTTCTCGCGTTCGGAAATTCGAAGGAAACGTCGAAATAACGCGGCGGTAGTCTATTAAAAATGTGAGGGCAATTTCGCGGAGGGTGGGGGGTGCGGCCGCGATATAAAGGGTCGCGTTGCACCGGCGATTCAAGTCGCGTGAATTAAAGAGAAATTCAGTGCCGCGGAAATTGCGCACACGCACGCACGACGTTTGACACAATGGTGCCCTGTCCGTGGGCCGGTTTCTCATTCTACGACGGAAACCGCACTTATACGTACAGCCTCCGAGTAACACGAGGGAGAACACTGCTGCTGCCGGCGTACGACGTTGCTGTGCAAACTTGCAAATATTTCGACGCTGCAAACCATCGCCCCGTTACTATGCAAAGTTGCAAATATTCTGCATTGTTACCGCATGGCATTTCTATGCAAACTTGCGGATATTTGTGCATTGTTCGTGCATCAACATCAGAGATGTATTTACTCGGAACGCAGTAAGCATTGGGCCTCCTTGACAACATATGCCTCTATTTCGTGTTACGTTAATTTGTGTCCGCGAGAAGGATATCGATTTTCAGTTAGGCTGCTATGGGATTGTATCATCTATCAAATTGGCTGATGTATGGATAATTAAATTTCCGATGCATATTTTCTCGTAATTCTCTCGTATATATATATATATATATATATATAATCGATGTTTTGCAACAAGTTCATTATTATTATTTCAGTATTTATTCCAACGAAAAGAAGAACGAGATAGTAGCATAGGAAAGAGAGAGATTACTCGCTGTCAAATAAATTTAATCGTTACAACGGGTATTTGAAAGTAATCAAATTTTACGTGGCCCACACAAGTCTGGTCCACAAACAAATTATTAAGTCGCGGATTGGATTCGAAGTTAATGCAGATAGTTTAAGGCCCGTCCAGGTACAATGGAAGCTACCGGACGATTAATCGATGAGCTCCCGTCTAGTGGCTGAAAGCGAGAGTGCTTCTTCGAGACGCGATCGTTGAAAAGGAAAAGCCATATCGACGTTCCTCCTTCCGGTGCTCTCACTCTCCTTCCTCTCTAACGGAGTGCTTCTACACCGCATTTTCTGAGTACCTACGCCCCGTGACACGTTGCTCTGTTCGTAGTGCTTTGCTCCATCGTACAGCGTTGTTCAAGAATAAAGAACGGTGACTCACGATGACGGTATAATTAATTCTTCCTTCATTTTAAAGTTACACTTATTATCTACTTTTATTGAGACTTTATTATTTTGCATATAATCGCAACTTAATAAATCTCGTGGATATATGATTTTCAACGTCGATCGAATGGATGATTTGTCAATGTTGTATTTTCTAATCATTACTAAATTAACAAGATATAATTTCTCTTGAGATATTGAAAGCTTAATGGCTAAATAGCTTCGGGCTTGGTTCGATTGCCATTCCTGAACGGTGCGATACCGATCGTGGAGAAACCTATATCTGTGAGAACCACTGAAACCCGGCCTGTAGGTCCTCCATTCTCGCTTCGACGAGGAGATGTCCGTAGAACCGGGGACCATTGTCTTAATTGAGAGAGGTTAATTCGAGACGGATGAGTTCTGCGAGATATAGACGTTCTGTCGTGCTTAGCCAGAGCTTAGACGAGTTTCTCATTGCTCGATAGCATCGAATGAGTATGTACATATATATCCTTAGCGCGATCGCCCGAGCAGATCTGCCGTCGAGTTGAGTTTGCGATTATGTAAGGATTGTATAATTACGAGAAATCCATAGCAGAATTCAATGCCGGCTCGTAATGACAGACATCATGGTATTCCCTGATAAGGCCGTTCCGTTAATACTGCATATAATCCGTTTTACCGCGCGTATTATGCACGTACTTTGCATCTCTGAACGAATGGCCGCACGGGTTCATTGCCGTAATATTTCACAGGAAAATTCGAGGATAATTTAAAAAAATATTTTATCTTGACCGATTTTAATTATAATACATTTTAATTGTAACAAACGCGCATAAATTTTTATTAATAGTCCGGAAACGAGGATCGCGCTATTTCCTGCACTGATTCCAACCGGATGTACTTAATATAATGCGACGTCTCTATAGATATTCTCGCTTGCCGTGCTTCTCCTCTTCCGTGCGTATTTAGTCAGTCATCAAGGATTGCGCGGCACTTACGGTAATTCAATTTTAAACAGACCATTACTCGGCGAGCAAGAAATGTTTCCGAGTCCGCGCGACCTCAGACGCCCGGCGCGCCTTACAGAAAGTACCCTTCGTTCTCCTCGAGTATCCTCATTGCATAATGTAATCGCCGAAAGGGGCTGCGGCGACGACAGGGGGATCAAACATCGCTTTGCGTACCTGTCGAGGCGCATCTCGAATCGAGAGTTCGCGGTGGATGATAGAGTGACTCTCATACAGAGAGCGACACAAAAAGGGGCAGGGAGAGGGAGGGGACAGAGAGATACAGAGAAAGGAAGAGAGAGAGAGAGAGAGTCAAGTCTTCGCGAAAGAACGACCGTGAAAGATAGGGAAAGCGATGGAGAGAAATGAAGAGAAGACGAAAATCACGGGATACCGCATTTTGCGGACGTGACCAAGCATAACGGAGATCCCGTTGCGGAAAAGAAATGAGTGACGCGAAGCTAAATTTTAAGAAATTACGTGATGCAACTAATGATGAATAATATTCGGTGCCGCACGAAATTTTTCGACCGACTGCTGGCCGAATATCCTCGTTAAAATGTTGATGCGCCACCAATTATCGTATCCCTTGAATATTTATGCATCCCGAGCGTGTACGAAATTATAGGCTCGTAAAGCATTATCGGAAATATCTAATCTATGTATGTGAAAATACGGAAATATGCAATTTAAAAAAATATTTTATTCTTTGTCTTACATAAATACAATTTTTAAAATATCTATTACATTTTTGTAATACATCAGAGATCATTGTTGGTCTAAAAATTTTCATGCAAAGTATAAGTTTTTTATTACAACGGCTTTCTTTGAACTTCAAAAATAACGGAAATACCTGAATACGTCAACTATATTTTTCTTTATGATCCTCGGAAAACTCAGGTGTATTCGTAAAAAAGAGGAATGTGAGGACAAGGAAAGCACGAGGTAGAGCAACTCCGCTGACGCGATCAGGCACGTGGCAGATCTTTTTGTAAAAGCGATGAAAGATCGAAGCAGATCCTGGACAATAGAAAGCAAAAACGGCGCAGTGCCTGCCTTTCTTTAACCGTTCTGAAGTTCCGGAATTCTGAATATTCTTCTCACTGAGCTTAAGACGCGAAATGCTTTTTATTCGCTCCGCTGGATGCGCCGATGCAACCAAGCGAGAGCTTCTTTGCGACGCGCGAGTTTCTTCTGTAAATCGTTTGGATTATACCACGTTTCGCATAAAGCCGTTAAAGTTGGCTGGATCTAAATTAACGTCTAACGTTGCGTCTTCTGATTACTTACTTAGCGTAATAAGACGGCACAACGACGGTTCCATTGTTGCGCTTTGATGCAGATAAAAATCTATTTGTATATAAATTCCTCACTACGGCTTTATGCTTTGTCTCGTAAATGGTTACAATGAAATGTCGAAATTAATTGAAACTTACAAACGACTTTGAAATTAGCAATTTTATTTTAACATCAATGTTACATAAGATAGAAAATATGAGATATATATTCTTGCGGATTTACACTTGTTAAATAACAAATAAGATTTTAATTCTTAAATTAATTGTTACTTTTCATTATATGCAAAGAATCTCAAAGGGTCGACAACGGGAATCAACCAAATGTCAGTTTCTTGAATCACTAGAAAATCTGGAACGAAGGAGAGATCCACATTGCGAGCTTAGTGAATTTAAAATAAATTTATCATTTCATTTTCGCGAAATGGATGTAACGACAGTAACTCAAGCTCATAGATTGTTTTAAATGTCAGCTCCCGGCTCATTTTTTAAAACCAATTAAAAGTTTCTACCTTGTACCTGTTCTAGTTATCTCCGTCTCTTGCTTCCCGTCTTTTCGTCATCCCGCGTCTTCACGAAAGATGGTTGTCGCAGAATATAGCGAGGGAGAACGTAAATTCCCGCGAGCGATAAAGATGATTCAAGAAACATAATCTTACGAGATGGCCAGCTCTGTAAGATTTTGTTGTTCTATTTGCTAATTAATATAACGTCCATTCGTTCGTTACGGTGCACAGCGCCATTACGATGGCGTGAGCTCCTAATTAAATTCTCGAAAGATCAGATTAAGAGTAACTGATGTATTTTGAGCGAGAACATCTGTTAAATTGGTATTCCGAAAGGATCACACTTCTCATATTTTGAATTCTATGTCCTAAGTTGACACCCGGGAAAATTATTACTCTTTATTAAAGCATCAGAATCTCGTGATATAATAAACGAGACCAGTTTACCAGAGAGCCTCTTAAAATTGATTTATTAAGTGGCCAAAGAAACCCCTAGCCATCTCGGGGCCACTATGGGAGATCGTAAAAATTTCTAAATGTACCTATAGTAGCCTCCTCGAAGAGAACGTTGTATCGAGTATCGTGCTGGGTTAATACTCTGAAATCCCTGTAATCTCAAAAGGGCCCCACAATTAAAAGTTTTCTCTTTAGCTTCGCCAACCCTTTTTCCCTCTTCTCTTTCTTCGTCCCCCTCTCTCTCTTTCTCTCGTCTTTCTTCTACGATCTCCGGCGCAAGGCACAGGCATGCACTTTCTCTGTCTTTCCTGTCATGAGATGTTTTGTCGCGTTAGTGCCCAAGCAGTAGCAAAGTTATGCGAGCGATGGAGACGTATAATCCAGGAAACGTGGCACACGGAAGATGCGACTTCGTCGCAACTTGTTGTTCTTCTTGCTAATGAATATCCGTTGACTTCCTGACGCCGCTGCAAGAGAGACAGCGGGAGAGCCGTTACTACCGTAGCTACCGCTACGTAATTATCCGGGCGACCTTTTGTCGGGATAGACACGACCCGGGAAAATAAGACACGGCAGCGCGCCGGGAAACAACGAAAAGTACCCGGCTTAATATCTTTCTCTTGTTTTCCTCCTTGTTAATCTGCATTTCCCCGGCACCGACACCGGAAATGCGCACTGCCGAAGTACGAAATCCTTAATGAAGCTCTCGCCCCTCTCGCCCCTCGTTTCTCGGAGTTTTAAGCGGTTTGTTGAAATCTTCAAACTCTTGGCGGAAATGCGCGCGCGGGTTGGTCTGCAAGAAATAAACTGCTTAAAAATTTTATCGAAGAATTCTATAATTGCGTCTGTTTAAACTACGCTGAATTTACCGAATATCAGACATTTGATTTGACGTACACACACACACATAATTATCTCGTCTTATTTTTATTCTATAACTATATCCGAAAATTTGTCTCTTTTCTTTCATTATACTGAAGACATTATACTAATATATTGTTATTAATACTGTACTAAAACATTCTTAATTTTGTTATTGATTTTTATAGCACGGACAGCGAAAGACTTGGAACCCTTTTTTTTTAGAAATTACGTACGGCTTTAGTTTAACGACATATTCCTTGTTTCGTAAAGAAAGTAAAATTTGCAGCTTGATATGCATGATTGTTAAAAAAGCCTATAAAAAGACTAGATTGTTAGAGAAGCGCTTCGTCGCTTTTATTACTTTTAATTGCCAAGTGACAGAATGTCGGCACGACGCAGTAAGCATCGTTGCTGACAAAGAGCGAATCTTCTCTCTCGAACGAGTGGATCGCTGAAATATTGCCAGGTGGCGGGTATCGGCTTCGGCCTACTGAAATGGGTTTCATTCCTTTCCGGCAGCTGACTCCGGATTAACCGGCCCGCGAGGGTTCCTGGGGATAGCTGACTGAGGGGTATTAAAGGCGGGCGCCGCGCTGCTCTGATATTGCTTTCTTCAATTTGCAACCACCCTGAGCTGTGTGTCGTACCGCGTCGCGTCGATATCTTGCGAGAGTCATGTTTTGTTACATTCGCCCTAGTTTCAACACCCGTGAATCATCGAGGTTTATATATATATTTCTGTTTTATTGTGGTAATTCTTCAAAGTACAAAATATTAAGAAACAAATTTATTCCGTGGAAATTAAATATAATTATATTTAAACGTAAATATTTAATGTTTATATGGGCGTATACATTTTTTATGTTAATTTTGATAAAAATTAAAAGATACGAAATCTAATTTGATATCAATGTCCAAAAAATGTGCAATAATTTAAGTGTTTTTTTTTCCATGACGCTAAGGTTTCCGTTTGCATAACAGAAGGATCCGATTGACATTGTATGCCAAAAGTGTGTGAATATCAGATCGAATCGCTTTGCAAAACATCTCGGACATATGTATTTTTGCGCACGGCTTGTAAGAAACTTCGAAGCGTTACGTCCGCGCGGAAGCGAAGCAGCGCCGCAAACAACCGGCATTATTTTTACTTTCGCACTGTAATAACAACGGCGACGTCTGCTACTTCGCGTAGACGGCTTCCACTTTAGCGCAGGGGTGACGTCGTAACGAGAGTTGTTGCGAAACTGTAGCCGCGATGATTCAAGAAACTTTTTTTTTACGGCCTTTTTTTTCCGTGGCTCCACTTCGCAGTTTCCACGAACATGTCTTGTTTCTTCTACGGCTGGCTGGTGATCGTCCTTTTTCACTTACGCGATCTGCACGCGTCGTTAACGTTATACGCGACAGATCCTGGAACGCCGAGGCGTTTTTACGAGCTGCATCCTTTTCTTCGGCAGCAGATTAAGTATGATGGATGAATCCAGTGTTTCTGTCGTCTATTAAGTGCGCGACGAATTATGACGAGACAGGCGCTTCATCTGTACCGTATAATTATGAACCGATCTTCGTCGCTTAAACGTGGCGAACGACGCGTGGAAGACTCGCATCGCGTGTTTTTAAAATTGTAATTTTGTATAAGTGAAAATGATTCGCAATGTATATAAATATTATTTATCATTATATGATTCTACATAATTTTCACAGATATTTCCCAATTAAATTAAACGAGCGAATAAAACCAGCGCGACTAACAAAGTCGGAAAATCGATATTTTCGCGCATCACTGGCGCGCTGGGATTGTTAAATATTTCGGTCACGCGCGAGGCAATTACATTTCCACGCGTCTGCGATGACTGCCGGTGACGCAGTATCGCGTAATTTTGGAAGTTCTCAACAAAGGCAACGGAAATGCACGGAACGAAGATTTCCGTTCTAGTCCGTTCGAGAAACTTCGGCGGGGGGTCGCGTATTAGACATTAGGCGCTCTGCGCAAACTTGTTTGTTCGCTCGTGTTTGACAGCGAGCGTAAACGACAACGGCGGTTTAGGTTTGGGGCTAGGGTATAACGTACGATCTGTGTTCCGGAATTAGATTTGGAATTCGCAATGGTTGGTGATGCCTCGCCGACGATAAAGCGCGTCCGTC
Organism: Temnothorax curvispinosus; assembly: GCF_003070985.1. Classification (NCBI taxonomy): domain Eukaryota; kingdom Metazoa; phylum Arthropoda; class Insecta; order Hymenoptera; family Formicidae; genus Temnothorax; species Temnothorax curvispinosus. The sequence goes on along the minus strand of NW_020210448.1, from coordinate 61,378 downwards.
GAGTTTGAAGCAATCGTACCCGATGGAATCCAATTGTATGGAAAAAGCCAATTATGTAAAGTAAGTCGTTGAAAGAAACGCGAATCTAAACGCCGGGATGCTGGTGACGCAATTAATTCCGCGTAGCTTGGTTAGTAAGTTATTTTTCTCGAGCATGTACGTTCCTTCTCTCTCTCTCTTTCTCTCTCTCTGTTTCTCTCGTTTTCTTCTGGCCGGCACCAACATTCCGTTTGCATTTAGATGAAAAACGGGTACTCCCAGTGTCCAGGCGAGAATCGTGGTCAGAAAATTGAGAACGAGATTGGAGCATCAACAACAAAATAAAGGATGACCGCGATCCATACGTAATTACTCGCTGATATCGCTTGCACTAGCCGTGAATACGACACACTGGCAAGTGGGACAAAGCAGGTTCGAAGGAGGTAAAGAAGGAAAGATCTCAGATAGAATTTTATCGTCAAATTTATTTCTACGTTGGAAAATAATTCGTAAACATATCTGTACAACACGTACGAAATTTGGTTAAAATGCAAGCTGGAAATGCAAAGCCGGAAACGCAAGCTGTGTGAAAAAATCACTCGCATTCGGCATGCGGACGTTTCTGCAGCAATTAGGTATTCCAGACTGTTGCGGGCAAATGGTCAATCTGAAAGCCCGGCGGGCGAAGTAGGGACGGTACGCGATATAGGCGGACATACTCCGGTTCCGCCGGGCTCGGGCTCGGATTGCGCGAGACGCCACGCTGCCGTTGCTGCTGCATTATTCATTCGAACGGCGTCAGCGACGTTCGATTAACAATGTTTCCTCGTGTTGTCGCCGCACGGCTCGTCGACTTACAAAGGATATCACGTTGCTCGCGCTGTCAGGATATTTTGCCGCAGGATCGAGCGACCGTGACCGATGTTTCGCGAGGTCGTGCGACGCGAAATTCGTCTCGCTCTAATGTCCGGGCGGGGTCTACATGACGCCGCGGACACCGTGAACGCCGTGAAATCGGAGAACATACTCTCGTTATTGATTTTCCGACACGATATTTATTTGCGAGTGCCAGCCATCGATCGGAGTTCGGAGTGCACCGCTAAAACCACCGTGTTCTCCTTACGCTGAGTCCCAAAGATAATTTTCCCAAGAAAAAGGCAGTTTCCAAGGAAGAGGACTCCTCAATATTTACGTAAGCAACGTTAATTACTTATGAATAGGTAATTCCGACTTTTCGATTTCGCGCGTTTGGCTACGGCGATCAGAGTTCCGAAGGAAGTAAAACGCCGTCTACAACTTGCAAAGTTAACGGGAGGTGAGCGATTACGGGATAAGAACAACCGCAGTCTTTCGCCGAATTTCTTATTCCTCTCAAACTAGCCCGGAACGTTCTTCCGAGGTCCCCCGAAACTCGCGAGAGTTTCCACTTTTTCACGGCGTTGCCCTCGAGCCGCGCGTGATCCGAGAGCATTCCGGATCGATCACCCTGCTCGCTCCGAAATTCGAGGCGCTCGTCCCCGACTCTCGGCTCGTCGAGATCCCGGGTACCGTGGCGAGGGCTCGTTCGTGCGGTGATTTTGCGCCTTTAATATCCAGTTTAAATATTCATGAGAGACGAAGGGACGAGGGGAGAGCGAGGCCGAGCGATGCGCCACTCTCGATGCACACAGCAGAGGGTCTCGACCCAGCGTGCTTCAGTTCCGGGTACTGTGGCTCGCCGGAGCACCGTCGTCGGCGTCGTCAGGATGCCCCGCGACATCGCTCCACTCTCGGTTAAGGTATAAGCGAACGTGCAGCGAAGGGACGCGGATATACATACGCCCCTGCACCTGTACAACGACGCGCCAAGTCGACTCTCAAAGTGACTGCAGTCGCTCTTCATTTGCCGCGGTGGCAAGTCGGCTTTTTTGAGAACGCGAGAGAGGCTGCCAGGTTCCTTTGTCTCACGTGAATATTCCGTCACGTCATTTGACTTCTCTCTCTCTTTCTCTCCCAGCTTGTTTCTAGTAGAAGCGGCAAATTTTAGTGCGACGATTTTTCCTGCACATATACGAACGCGGAACGATGAAAATGCAAATGTATCGGTGTATTTATTTTGACACACATCGCGCGATAAATTAGTACACTCGCGTGCGTCAAATATTGATTTAACGTTTCCCTGAAAACGAATCTCCGAGCGCGCTCGAGCGTTCGTTCGTAGCGATGGAAGAGTCAAAGACAAGTAATTGTTGTAAACATAGATGCAAGGAACGCGCTCGCGAAAGGTGCTCGTCGCTTTGGCGCGATTCAGCACTTTGCTATTCACTTCCGGTGAATTGCACGTGACAATTTTTCCGACGAACGAATGGATTTTTGCGACGGGGCGTAATGCGACGTCGTGATTCACTCGCGTCACTTCGTATATTCTTATTCTCCTACGTTCTCTCCCTTGCGTCATACCGACTCACATCTCCCTACACTTACCGTAGAAGACGCCCGGCAGCGTCGTCATCTAAAGGGTAGACGGAATTACGCCATCGCGCGTTGTTTTGCCAACGTTCGCTGGGATTTAGACACAAATCTTCCTGACGTGGCGGTCTTGTAATTTCTTGTCTCGCGCAGCCCCCGACTATTATTGGATTAGGTTCCTAACATGATTGCCAGCACGGTAAACTTCGGAATATCATTACATCGTTATTTGTTCTTGCAAGGGGGCCGCGTCATCACGAGATAACTTTTCTGCGCTTTTATATTTTGTCGCGAGTTTTTGCGACGAGTAAGCGAAGATTTATGCGTCGATAGAGCTTCGACGGACTTTGTAGGGAAAAGATGTCGGGCCCCGAACGCCGTTGAATCGCCGGCTTGATTAATGTCTATACTTTCAAACTGGATCAATCTCGATCGCGCGGTTGTTACTCTCTTTATTCTCTTCTTTTTTTCTCTCTCTACGCGCGTCGTTTCGGTCGATCCTTCGATTAAAATTAGCTGGCGAATTAGGTCGCGTTAATAGTCCGCACGTTAATAGTTTCGTATTTGTTCGAAGAGGGAATAATGAGGGTACTATGTGAAACGAGTGCGAGTGCGCGCGCGCGCGCGAATACGAGAAAAGCGAAGAGCTCGGAACGGCACGGCGGCTCATAAATCACTATTAAATCTTGAAAGGCACGGCTACGCGGTTTGTCGAGTAATCTATCAGGACAGTCTACCTAATATAACGGTCGAGTAATTGCGGCCGGTGTATACGGCGGAGCGCGGCTCGATCGATCCGCACTCGTTGTGTGCCTAATGACCACGCAAGCAGCCTGGTCCAACGCTTCGTGGCTTGGATTACGATAGTCCCTCTTGTTAAATTAATAATGTCGCTACCGAGCTCTCTCGCGTTCCTGCTCGCACGTCATTTTTCGCCGCCGAGTTTCCCAGAGGACACGCCGGGAAAAATATACATGCGTGTTGCGCGTGAAGGAATATGCGATTAACCGAAAAAATATGGCTGTTGAATTCTCATATTCGGACAGCTATATTTAATTTGTTTTGTACATTGTTTTGCGAATTAAATTTTTCCGGAATTTCCGACGTGTAATTCGAGTGTTCTAGGAAAACTCGAGTGTTCTAGGAAAGCTGCTCGGGGATAAAATGCAGAAAAGATGCTTTGCGAGAAACAAGTGAAGAAAATCATTTGCGCCCAGATTTTAGCGTTTCTTACCGGAATGCGGGATTTCTGCGCCAATGACACATCGCCGCTGGGCGAGCTTCCCAGATCGTGGAACGGATCCACGTAAAAATAACCTTTATTACGTTATGTAATCAGTTAGTAAAAGCAATTTCGCTAAAAGCTTAGGGGGCTCGAACCGGCGCTCGTGAACTCCCGCGGCCTGCTTTTGCATAACCGTGCGGTGCGAAGCTGTCCTACTCCTTCTTTTCCTTTCTCTCTCTCTCTCTCTCTCTCTCTCTGTATCTCTCTTTCTCTCATGCCTCTCTCTCTGTTTCTCTTTCGCTCTTGGTTTGGCAGCAATTATCGTCTATACGTTTTTCAGTATCTTGCGCTCAAAATGATAAGTGTTACGAGCGAAGAAAGCACTTAATCTTCCCGTCGAGGGATGTGCCGTTACCGATTGCAAATTCGCAGGTTTACGCGTTGTTCCTCTCTTACCTTTTTGCGCCAGCCAACACGCCGGCGCATTTCGAATTAGCGTAATTGAAGCATAGAGCGCGCGATCAAATCCAAGATAATTGTGTTTGCATTAGCAAATTTATGCGCGCGAACAAAGCAACTCGCCGTCCACGTGCGTCTTCATTAACCGTCAACTATTTACAGCCGGGAGTTACGGTCATTAATATCTGCAGACACGCGAAGCTTTTTACCGCGAGATCTAACTTTTACGCTGCCATGTCCGCGTTACGTCATGCGTCCTTTCCATTTTGATACAGTTTTGCATAATTAAGCTTTACAGCCGCCTGAAAAAGTATGGAGCCTCGTACATCGAGTCGAACAAACAGCAGATTGTATTATTTTTATATGTATGCGCAAAAACCATTTTAAATTTCTTCGATGCTAACAATGGCAAACAATGTCTGTGAAAATGACATTTTATCAATTCATAACCGCGAACACTGCGACTGCCTATGATGCCTTGGAGCTATAAATGTTAAAAAATACTGTGCAATAACATGAAAATAACAGTGCTTCGTTTGAAAGCATATAAAATGAAAATATCCGAAATATACTGACAGGCTGTACGAAACAAATGTTTAAACTCGGCGCGTAGTTCATTTGGTTTTGGAGCTAAAAATGCATTCAGAACGGAAACTCTCGAACAAAGAGATGACACAGTGGTTCGGCGAATGCCAAGAGTACGCGCGGCCGGTTGCAAAGAGAACAAAATTTGAAATATAAACAATTGTATTGTTTAATTGTTAACAATATCGCGTTCTTCTCCTTCTAATGGAAAAATGAGTGTTTAGCATATGAAAAGTCGATATATACACCGTTTCTTTCGATCTTACGCTGGGCGGAAGACGCCGCAAGAATCGTCGAAGCACGACGCGTCGAAGGACGATCAATCTTGCCCTCCGAATGAAACTTTATCGGCGACAGACGGAGGAGCGACGTCGTCGATCTGATGCCGCCGCGCACATGTGACAAAATTAAGTTGAGACAAATCGACGGTCGGAGAACCGTCGTCGGATTTCGCGGATGAAGATCGATGGTAAGAGTCGGCGGGAAAAATAGGGATTACGCGCGAGGTCAGGAACGAAGTATCTCTCATCAGGGATGATCCTTGGCCGGGGGGCAAGCTGGCGTTAGCAACCGAGGCGCGAGAGATATCGAAGGAGGGAGGAGGAGGAGGACCGTAGAAAACGGGGGCAATGGATACAAGGAGGCCGTAAGTGTTGTCTGGTCGATCGCGATCACTTCCGTCCCGTCGTTCCGGCGGAGCGTAACCCGGTCGCATGGCAACCGCAACCCCAAAACATTACTTCGACCGGGAGATGGTTGAGCGGCGGGTGGCGGGACGACAAGGGTGAGAGGAAGTGAGTGGGTGGGTGGGAGGGAGGAAGGGCTTAATGGATACATATTGATATCATTTGTACACCCTCAAAAGCTTCCCTCTGTGCCGCTTCGTTGCTCGCGCCAGGTCGTTCTCGGGCTGGTATCATTTCGGAAAGAAGCATTGTGCCGCACGCAAACATTTGCAAATACTTTCGTGCCGAACCGAAACCCCGGGCGTTAATTCGCCGAGCAACGTGAACACGTGTGCCACAAATCAGTGTCTCCCGCGTGCCGCAGAAGCCACTCGCGCGCGCATACATTTCCCGCATCCGTTTCAGGACTTTCAGGCAATACAGCCCAAAACGCGAAGTTGTTTTAATTCATGTATTAATTCGGACGTACCGGAATACATTGTATTAAAGAAACTCGTAGAACCAGTCAATTTCTAAGAAAAAAATTTTTTTTTTTAATTTTTGCAGGCGCGAGAAATTAAAAAAATTTATAGATTTAAAATTATATATTCCTGCATGAGAGAAGGAATAATTCTATTGATAATTTATTAGCAAGCCGTATATAAATTATCTTCAATCCGTATAGTGATTCATTAAAATTTCAATGCACGTTTCGCGATCAGAATGTCATCGGTAAGAGATCGACCTACATACGCCGGCGGAAGTTTCCGCCGCGGTGGACTGCCGAGTTGAATCGCCCGTCCAAAGGCTTAGGTTGGGCATTAGGGATTAGGCGTTATCGCAGTTAGGTACCCCACGGTGTACACCGTGTCAGAGGGAGTCAAATTGGATCAGCCGATACGGGGTCGTTATGAACACGAGCTGTCCCACCCTCCTGCCCTGCCGGCTGGCTACCGTCCATCGCCCTCTCTCCCCTCTTCTCGCTTTGTGCGCGTGAGAGGGCTTTGTGTCCTTCGCCGATTCTCCGTTTATCCCGTTTCCCCGCGAATCCTCGCCCCCGAGATTCGCCTCCTCGCTGACCCTCGCGCGCGCAACGTTTATCGCGCTCGCTCGGGATAGACAAGCGTCTCCATATGCGAACACGTGACTACAACATCATCGCTACGACCAGAGAGCGCGCGAATACACCTACGAATCGACACAGACGTGTACGTATTACACGACGGTATCGCGCAACACACAGACAGAGGAGAGAAATACATGAGAGCAAGCGGGCGAGATCGTCCATCGCGCGCGCGCCCGTATACCGGGATGCACGGACATTGGCAACACACCACTTTCACTCACCCTTCGCTCTCCGGCACGGCGCGGCGGCGGTGTCCACTCCCGAAGTGTGTCGTGCATGCGTGAATAGAGAGCGTCCTCTCGACGCATGGCCGAATTACCCTCTCGCACGGTGTCTCGCTCTCACCGTCAATAAATACCTTGATCAATTATCCTCGCACCCTGGGAACGCTACGTAATGCGTACGTACGTACGTGCGATAACATATAGGACGATAATGCTTCTCGCGGAAGACCGGTAATTTGGCAGATGCGATCGGTTACGTTGCGGGAACGCGATTCTGCGGGTGCGTTTCTTCATCCGAATGACACGCTCGCATCTATCTTTACGCGTGAACGACTAACGCTGCTTTTCGCGTACGGACTGTATATTCGCTCGCCAAGAAGTGCTATCGATCCGTTGTACGCGAATTTGGTATTCCACCTTCGTTCTTTCTTCCTCGCCACTCTTTAGAAAATCGCTCTATAAGAAAATCGCGGAGCCTAAATTGCTTATGACGCGAAACGTATCATTATATAGCTTATATATAGCATCAATCGGGAGGGAGGGAGGAGGGTGTTCGACACCGATATACGTACGACGTGACCGCGTGCGAGGGTGAATAATTTTATTCGGTTTTTAGGAGCGACGCGATGAGTCCCGCGACACCGTTTACGCCACGCTCGACGCCGCGATTTTGATCGCGACGCTGAAATATATAGATACCGGATACACGCGGCACGCGGCGGCAATCGGCAATTTTCTCATTTGTCACGTCAACCACATATATTTTCTTAAATTCGCGCGACGTGACAAACGTAAAGGCGAGACGGAAGGAAGTTCCCGAGCTTGCATTTCGTCCCGAAGTTGCTCATCCTTAATCCTGGTATTACTTGGAGATAGACTGGAGATATAGACTCTCGGGTCTGTCACGTTGGGAGACACGGCAAATTAGTTCACATCGATCAGACGGGCCCTCCTGTCTGCAACGAGAATATACCGCGTCCGACATTGATCAATTCGTGACACGATTGATTAATTCTTTGATTAACTGCGTTCCGCACGCCCGCATTATACCTTGTGCACGAACGCGTTACGAACTTTCTTCTCCGCGCGACACTTCATCCTTGATTTAAAGCTCTTCCTCTTTTTCTCTGTTTAAAATTCTGATTTTGCGTTAAAGGACGCGCCACGCTCGTTTGTTCGTTGTTTCGCACGTGTCGCGTGTCAAATAAAATGTATCGAGCACAATTCCCTGGTAACGGGAATAAGAACTATCAGCGATCAGTTTATCGCTGCTTTGTATGTTAAACAGGACGTCCGTGCTAAATGGAGCTACGTAAAAGCCCCTATTCGCGCAGTTGTATTTTAACCGAATAAATGTCGCGCCAGTGAAGTTCCGGCTGTCGGCTCTCTCTCTATTTTGCCGATACGTTTAATACACAGGTCATGTAATCCCGGCGCAATTCGATTGCTATTCAATTGCTGCATCATGACGTGCCGCGCAGGAATAATTATGCGCTAGGCCGGGCTCCATAATACTCCAATTTCGCATTGGCGCGTTCGCGCACACAGCGCGAAAGCATAAAGGAAGTTTCTCCAATCCGTTACTTCATTGTGACTCGTGTATCGCGAATATAAATCGACGGATCGATACGCACTTTCAGCAAATTAACTATTATCCGTCGCGCGCGATAATTTCCTTGCGCGAATACCGCACGATAATTGATACCCGGGCGCGGATACCCGGCGATGAGGTCTCCGGCGCTCAATTACGATTTTCCAGCGAAGCTGAGGGGACATCTCTTGTTCCTTTGTTCGCCCACAACTCCCCCGTGACGCCGGCGAAGTGCTTACGATTATTCGTCAATGGTGAAATCGATTTATTGCGATAGAACGACGGCGATAATAAATCACTCCGCCGGTCAACCTTATCTTTGCACCGATGTATCGCCCTTGTCAGAGCACGGTATTGTTAACCCGTTGACTGCAGAATCTATAATGTATACGTAGGTACATATGTGCACGGCGTGCAGGAGGGTGAAAATCGTGTATAACGGAAGGGGCTAGGGAGAAGAGAGGAGACACAAGAAAGGTACACGGAAAAAGAAACTCACGACGCCTCTACCTTTTCCAGCGGGCAATTTAATTCTTCGTATAGATTTTTTTAACGTTATTTTAACGTATCTCGATTATCTGGGCGCTATTACATTAATTTGGGAGACATAAAAATCAAGTTTACAGCAGATTAGTTTAGCTTAACTCCCGTGGTTTATTTTTATTGGCAAATACGCTCGCTACTATGAGAGTTATATGGGAGAACGTTCGTGGGCAGATGGTTGTACGAGTTAACGGTAATTCGGAGCATTACAATGGCTACGTTGGTAATAAATCATTGCCGGAGCCATTATCTCGGGTTACGTACACGAGTACTGGCGGCCGTGGTGCTCCGCCGCCCACATACAACACATTTCTGGCGATCTTTCGAGCTCTACCGATTTTTATCCACGAAGAGAAAGAGTACGGGCGCGCGTCGCTCTCAGCGCGACGGAAAAATTCGCGAACCTTCGGCGCGCATTAGCGCCGCTCTGATTTGTTTCGTGTGCATAGCACGCTACGCGAATACAAAGCGTCGCGCAACAAAACAAGTACAATGGCGTATAAAGGTATAAAAGGACGCGCGAAAGTTCCGGTTGACAAATCGAGCCACGTAGGAAACTTCAGGCACGTAAAAATACCCCGCGAGACACACACCGCGCGCGACTTAAACGCGGCGGTCCGTCAATTAAAGTCGCAGCTCGCGTTCCAGGTAATTAAATGTATAGAATATGTATCGAGATTATTCGAATCCGCGATCGATCTCCAATAATGAGTAACTAAATTAATCACAAAAATTGAGTTATGTCTTGCGGGTATCCTGCAGCGCAGATTTATTTTTTTTTTACTGTCCATTAATTAAAATATTAAGATTGCAAAACTAAAATTTCTTTTTGTTGCCACGAGACAATTTTTTTCCATCTTTTCGTCTCGTGTTATTATTCACATGAAATATTTAACAATTTTTGCCCAGTATCCAACGCGCACAGCGACATTTAAATCATTTTCATCAGCCAAACAGATCAGATCTGTTACATTATGGATTTCCATCGATATCGAATAAATATTATGCAAACAGTGCTTTTTGTTGAGATGTGTATGATATAATAACATTCAGGAGCAATCGAACGTTTTGGATTAAATTCGATGATATGATTGAAACAAAATGTTTCATTTCCGATTGTTTTATTATTACTGCACGTTATTATTGTTACTGTATTACAATACAGAAGGTTGCGCATACGATGTTTAATAGTTTATTCTGACAATTAATTAAAGTATATAAAAAGTAAGAGAATCTATAAATACGAAAATATCGAGATCGCGATAAGTGTGAATAACAAAACCTATGGTACTATGATAGAGTTTGCATGTTCGAATAAACTGAAATAATATGTTAAAAATAATTCTGGTATTGTGTTGACAATATAACAGGTACATATGTGCATATGTTTTTATAATTTTGATACATACCAACATTTTATATTCTTAAGTATATTTAAGAGCGCCAAGATTACAATATAAAAGTTTATCGCGCGCGAACGAAGTCTAAAAAGAAATGATAATTAAGCGGTAATTTATTAATCAAACGATAATGAACGAAGCTTAATGCTCATCTCAGCGTTCATTCGCTCAAAAAAACGCGCCGCATATGCTCGGCTTTTTAAAGTCTTATCGGATCGAATTTTCGCCTAAGTACCCAAAGTATTTAACGGACTTTGGGGAGAAAAGTATTAAGCATTTAATGCAATTAATCGACGAGTAATGTTCTCTTATGGATTAAAAGAGCTTAAGACTCTAAAATCGAGTGTTTTAACAGAAAGCCGTGCAGTTTAAACCAAGATTAAAGGAAGCTGGAAGAATGAGACATAAGATTCAGATATTATCTTAATCTCTTCAGTCGCTTTCCACGACACGAGATCCCGGCGGAAAACGTCGGGAAGAAAAGAACGGTCGAACTTTATTGTACGTTCGTACTACTCATTCGTTATGACATTACAATTATATTAAATAGCGAATATTTTAAATTGATTATTTACGAATCAAAAATTATAATGACTTTAGATTGTTTATTCTTACGTTACAATTATATATCTTTTCGTAATTTACTTAATGAAAGTATCTTTTTTTAATCTTTGTGGATGTTTATGTGATGCTTTCTATTCGCTAGAAATTAAGCCTTATTTTTTATAAATAATCGTGGATTTATTTAAAAAATTTTTAATAATAATATAATTAGTGATTTGATGCAATCAAGAATTAATGAAAGTAATTCCGCAGCTTTTTTCAACTTTAATAAAGCAAAAAAAAAAAAGGTAGCACTCGATCGTTATCCGCTAATCAATCTTCAATACCCGCGAAATTAAACCGCATGCTTTTATTTCTCAAAGTTATCTCATTAAAGCCAACGAATATAGTTCACATAGCTCGTTCTATGAAGTCGATATTTAGTATTCGTTGTACAGAGAACAATCAGCGTTATAGATTATCAAGTAACATGTTCATTCGCGTGCACTTCCTTTCATATTCTGTTACCTATACGAAATTATACCCTGACGTATCCATTGTGGGGATTTTTTGGTACCTATATAGCGCGCACTCGTGTACGCAAATATCACGGCAGGGTAATAATAAGTAATATTTCCATGGGCGCAAAGCGAGATCGCATATTGATCACGGTACGATAGAAATCGTAATATCAGAGACCGATGATGAAAAATGGTTTTTCCTCGGAACGTTAGCGATCGAGAAATAGCTGCGGTCGCCGTAACATATTCCTTGGCATCGTCTTCCTCGTCCATCTCCGGTTTTATTGCGCCCCACGCTCATCTAATGCCGTCATCATGCCGACGTCGTCGTCGTCGGCGGCTTATGACGCCGAATCTCGCTACAAATTTGAAGTTGTGCAATGGCAGTCGCTACACACAGCTTTCTTCCAACTTTTTTCATAAAGTACTGCGTATTCTTTATATTTCTTTTTCGTGATACCGCCCCGATAGAGAGAAACTCCAGGGGGATGGGGCCACAGTCGTTATTACGGTATACAATATTTTTGCATCTCTTCGTCGTGTGTGTTGTTCTCGCCGTCCGGAGCATTCAGAGTAGCGAAACACGCACGCACGTTCTCGATTCTCGGAGCGTTTTTATGTCCGCGGGTGTCCATGGAATTAATCGGACGTTACAGCTTTGAAGCATCGGCTCATCTACCGGTCTCTACGCGATTCTCCGATATTACACGAGAGAAAAATATACTTTCAGGATATAAGCGCGCGAGCGCGTACCGCGTGTCGCTTAAATCGATTTCCGGTGAAGATTAATTGAATATCCGATCGTGTCTCTCTCTTTCTCTCTCTCTCTCTCTCTCTCTCTCTCTCTTTCTCTCTTACTCTCTCTCTCACTCTCTCTCACTCTTTTACTCACTATGTTCTATATCGAATGAGAAAAAATGCAGGATTCCCATGGCACTCTGGTATTTCTGTTCGCGGCGCCGTTCCTGTCTTTTCGTACGTGCCACCGGGCCGTATCGTGGAATTCGCCGTCTCGATCGATGGACGGATTTCAATCTGTACATCCTGCATATATGTCGGAGTATGATATCGGTGGTGGCACGACATACACTCGCTTCCGTCTCGCTTCCGTCTATGTATTCGTTGGATGAGAGTACGGTATACAGTATTATATGGTTATATCGAGAATGATGTTTCAGAGAAATAAAAGAAATTTTTAGTTAACACGCAATGTACACCGCAAGTGTATAAACAGAGATAGAGAAGAAGTACGATAGCAACTGCAATAATTGAATTATTTTCAGATGCATGAGAAAAGTAAGGTATATTATTATGAAATTAAGCGCGAGTAAAATTACGAAACTTTGGCATTAATCTAACAGGCACCATTTCCCGATTGCATCGGTCCGCAGGCCATAATTCATTTTTTACGACATATTCCATCGCAAAAATCTCACGCTGTTTGCCACGCAATGTAAATTCCCAATGCAGTGTGATGCAGCGATATGATCCGAAACGTGACGTCAGATTATTACGGCACGGTGCCGCTAGAATTAATGCACGCTCGAAACTGGGTTATATATCGCGCTGTTTTTCAATCGTTAATGAAATCCGGCCGTGGCTCCCGAATCGCCAATCGCATAAATGCCGAGTAAAAAGTTATTAATTCCGACGGACGTGTAATTTCGATATATTCTCATTTTTACGTGCGAAACGATGAAAATTTCGCGAAAAATTCACACATATACGAATAAGAATTTTGTCCGGAGTGTCACATTGCGCGCACGATTTCATTCACGTAGGAAAATAAAACGAAATCCGCTTGTTTTCAAATGCGTTTGGCGCATATTCCGACTATAATTTTTCATCGATGCAGCAGCAAGGTCTCGCTACTATTCGCTTCCAATGGAGCTCAGTAGCCGGCGAGGTAATTATCTGCAAATTAAACTCGCTCTCTCATCCACGGTTCTCCCACTTGTGTTCTCCGCCTCGGTCTCGCCCCCTTTTCCCTCCCTCTCTCCTCCTCCTCCTTGTCTCTCTCGCTCGCGCTGACACGGTATTATTTGTTAATGCGGTATTAGCTCGAATTACCGGTTGTACGAGAATTACCCGTAAACAGTTGCACTTTATTCGATTACGAGTCGCGATGGACGTGGTGAGTACTGTACGCTCGAAGGGCCCGGGGCACACAAGTGCCTCGTATATACGTACGTATCGACATGATCGAATTATTTGTTTGCATTTGCGGGGGCGGCAAATGTAACGATGTAATCGAACGCTTAATATCGCCCGGCGGATTGTAGAACCTCGAGATAATGCATTGGATATTAACCGGCTCATCTTAACGTCGTAGATTGGATACGAACAGAATGGGTGCTAATGAGTGTCTCGAGAGAGTGGGAAAAGGAAAGGAAAAAGCAGGGGAACCTACGGAATTAATTTGTTCGGATCTGCTGCAAAATTGAGCGAAGCACAATCCATTTGCGATGCGGCATATAGAAGTATGTAACGTACATTTTTATAAATTCTGCTATAGAATTAATAAAAAAGAATATAGGTATTGGGTATGAAGATTTAAGCCACGCAAAGAGCTTATTTTATAGGAATAAAAAAATGTTTTACATCTAAAAGCATTTCACAATTTAAATATATAACATGTATTAAATTATCACGTCAATATTCCCCCTCGTTTATATGTCTACGAGATAATAAAATTTGACATTTTTGGAATCTTCTTTTATTGTCACTTTAATAATTAAAATACGAGCACAATCGCAGTTACTTGTATTAATTTGTTTTACAAAATCCCATTGTGTGTGACATCTCTGTAACGTCTGTATGAAAGTTGATATCTCGAAACTATATAATATCAGATATTGCAATAATATTGCATTAATAATTGCTGCAATTGTTTTCTCTAAATGAAATTATAATTATGTCATTATTTATGTCTTTTGCATAAAATGACATTATCTTATATAAAACATATTTTTGCATTAATTGATTTCGGATAGATTTTCTCGAAAATGAATATATTCAATTGCAGTGATTTTGTTATATTAGTTATCCCATATTGCTCTCCAATGAAAAACTAATTACACAAATTACAATAAAATCTAAAAATAAGTCGGATTAAAAAGAACTTTAGATATTATTTTCCAATATTATATATTCCATGTTGAATTTAATCTAACGACATTTTAAAGTCTTTCACTCTTATCTAATGCTTTAAAAATATGAGAATATCGAATTTCTGCGATAAAGTATTTACAAACACTATTTTTGAAATCAGACGTACGTTTTCTTTTCGTTTCAGAAAAACAAATTTTTATAATACAGTCTGCGACTAGATATTAGGTTGTTAATAGAAACAAACTCAATTAACATGTGCAAATATTACACGTGTAATTGTTCTTTCGACATAATTGAAGAATACATTATTAACGCAATTAGTAACCTCATGGCAAGTTAATATTGCACTAAGTAAATAACAGTATTGTTTGCGTAATTGTCTCGTATAAATTGAATGTGATGATCAATAATCGAACATCCCTTGAATTTACCACCAGATGCCTCCCCCGTGTTCCTAACGTTAATATGTAATTTTGCTATTATTGTCGAAATAATAATCGCGCTATTATTATAGCGAAATAATGATCGGCCACGAGAGAGCAGGAGCGATATTTCAAATGCGCCGTTTCTCTTGCGAATTTTCGGCATTTCCCTCGAACTTCGCGCCGACTGTGTCGCAGATGTCATCCCGAATTTCCGAGTTCTTTCACGAATGCGCTTCTCTAACACGATCGTAAGGATAACGATAACAACTGGTGACCGGTGATCATGGTCGCACGCAGAAATATCTCCATAAAACTCAACAACTCCGTGTCCGTCTGGCAGTGAGAGCGGCGAATGAAAAAAAGTCAGGAAGGGGGGAAGGGGCGGGGGGGGGGGGGGGGTGGAAACGTAACTACGCACAAAATACACGCGCGAACACGTGGGACAACCCTGCAGCGACGCGGTCGTTTCTTGGCGCGCGCGCCCGCGGGCGCTATCAAGATCAGGAACTCTGGTTTCTGAGCGTTCCTCGGTTCCTCGAGATCCGCGCGCGTGTGTCGTGCGCCACACGGTAAGGTACGTGTGCGCGTCGTCGTGCGGTATCGGTGTGTGTACATGGAATGTAATACGGTGGCTGGTAGCGTCACATGGCTATTTAGAGAAGTTCCGGGATGGGCCGAGGGAGGGCGAGAGCCGAGAGGGGTGTGTCGAGAGCGAGGGTGCAACGATGCGGCTGGAAGAGGTAAGGACCGGGGACATAAGAGACCGGGACGAAGAAACGCCCGAGGCGGTGCACCCTCTTTCGTATCCTTCCGTTGAGCTTCTCTCTATCTTGCTTTCTCCTCTCCCTTTTTCCTTCTTCCTCACCGACCGCCGACCCCGCATCCACCGCGTGCGAGACGTACCCTCGTACCGACCCTCGCCGCCACCGCTATCCTCCCCCGTTTCCCTTTGTTCACGCGGGCGACGGCGATATTCTGCGGGAATCCGCAGATGTGGCTCGGTCGCATCCGCACGGCCCAGCTCGGTTTGCGAAGGTCCGCCGGCGAGTTTGCGAAAAGCCAGGCTTCATTGACACCGTGCGCGTAGGTGCGCGGCATTGTTGCACCGCGACGAGCTAATAAAGAAAAATAAAGGTTCCCGCGCGGGTATATTAGTCGCTCTCTGTGTTCGCGAGAAATCGCAGTTCGGCGAGGAAAGGACGGGCCGCCGATCTCGCCGGCGAAAGGGAAGAGAGAGGTTTCCGCAGCAACGGAATTCTTTATTTACGCCACACGTTTTTCCGATGTTAATACCGACTAAATTTCCCCGAGATTTTATTTGAGAATCCTGGGTCCGGGATGAAGAGCGATTTCATCCGTCTACCCGTGATAATTATAAATGAGGACTCCCGCCTCGCGTTTACGGTGATGTTAGGGTCCATTCAAGAGAAGCATTTAATCGCTCGACGTATGAAATATTATCGTTTAATTAATGATCCTAATATTACAACGAATAGTTGATTACATTCGGTATAGTCTTTGTGAATGCAAATTAGCTAATACCGCGAAGCTAATTGCCGAGTAAATAGAGAACGGAAGAAACGAATTCGTACAAATTAATACGAATTGCGTTGAGAAGGCCATTCTCAATAATCGTGCAGAACGAGCATTTTCTGTAACAAAGAGAGTCTCTAATGAAAAAATGCAAAAGGGTGACTTCCCGAATATCAGCTTGTCACGATGAAAGGCGCGATGAAAATAAACAGGGTGGCAAGAGGCGACGCTGCTACGAGCGCTTTTATTCGCTCCGTGAATTCTCAAGATTCTTACGGAGCTCAATGTACCTGCTTTCGTCTCATGATTGACTTTACAGCGTGTCGTCATATTTTATCTATAGCTAAGAAGAAGAATGATCCGGTCGAGACGTAGCGTTCTTAATAAAAGAATTCGCTTTGCGTCTAACATTTCTTTATCTAATCCTTTACCGTTGCTTTTCGCGTCGCTCGCGGAGATTTTAATGTGATTGATCGCGTTCAATATGCATTAGAATCTCCGGCTCATATTCCCATTGTACGCGCGGGGCTAAACACAGCTGGCCAAATCTCATTTCATGTTTACACTGGACGCATTCAGCGGAGACAACGGTTGAGTAGCGATTGAATACGATCGGTATATACCCTGAGATATTCAGCGAAGCGGGGTTGCATTGCTGCTCAAGTGCTACTCGATTGTCGTCTCCGCTGAATGCGCCCATTGACTGCGATATTCATATAGGGCGACGTTGAAAACTATTGTGGCGTACCTGTATCAATCGAGAGCTATTGTAAGAAGCGGGCGCATTCGCGTCCGGATCGACGCGTATGCCGGCGGAAAGAATTACGGGCGGGAGTGCGAGTCCGCGCCAAAAGTGAAAACGCACTCCACGGAAATGTGAATTCATTTATCCAACGCTTGCAATTTGCATCGGAACGCTTACGTGTCGCGCACGTGCGTTGTATCTCGCGCCTTTATCGCGTGACAAGACGTATATATGTTTTCACGTTTACATGCATACTTCATCGCGCGCGGTACTCGTTTCCTTTTACATTGTATCACATCTGTTTGTCTTATTGTGCGCGAGCGGGGAAGGCAACTTCTTCTTTCGCGCCCTTTACCTCGCTTCGTTCTCCTCGGCCGCGCGTACTTGCTTCCTTTTCGTTTAATTCGCATGGCGAATAGCGCAAGAACGTTACGAGAATCCACAAAAACACGGATCTGTTGGTCTTATCCGATCGATGAACTCAAGCTCATTGGAGGGGCCACATCTGAGGAAATGTTAGTGTTTCTTGGTAAAATCGACGGAGCTAAAATAATGAAAATAAAAACCAGTTATCAGATATTATAGCTCGCTTCTGAGGAAGCTGAAAGTGGAATAACTATTATAGAAGAGGGTCGTCGCGCGCGTCAAATCAATGACGAACCCTCTCGTTGCGCGGTATGCGGCTTCCGAAAATTTGCGCGGAATGCTAGCTCCGTTTCATAAGATTGCGCCAGATATTGTCCCTGTCTGCTGGAGAATGTCTGTGCTTGCTCGCGCAACGATCCGAATGGACGCGAATAAAGGGTCTCCACCCTAAGCTACTCGGCGTGTTTTTATTGGGCGCGGCATAGAATCTTGGATCTACAGATATTAGCATGTGATTCGATTCTGTAGGCACATAGAATACGGACAGCGTGCGAGATGGACGAGCCAAATATTATTATGGCGTATGCCGAGGCAAATTTACGAGTGAGCCATGATATAAAATTGAACTCGGAATACATTAGAGCCGCGCGAGACGGTGTTTTAACACGAGAATATCTGGTACGTTTTATCGACACGGTCGGTCTAATTTCAGAACGTGCCCGAGAGGTCAATGGGCTACTTATTCTTGGGGCCGATACAAGAATTACCGGCGATATCGATCCCCCTGAATTTCTATCGCGCCAAGAGCGATCCATCTCCCTTCGTGACGTAGCCGCGGGCACGTCTATCGGTATCGGGTTATAACTGACCGAAAGAAGGATTAGCGTGGAACACTCGTCCGTATCAATATTACATACGTAGGGGCTGCTCCCCTAATTGTGCCGAGCCGTTGTTTGGAAATGAGTATAGCACGCATTAATTTGCGCCGGGTGTGTTTTTTCTCAAGATTTCGTGGGGGGATAAGGCGGGCTATAAGCCGAAGTAGTCGTAGGAGAAAACCGATATTGCCGCACGCGGCGATTTGTTTGCACGAGCTATTTGGCAGTTATTCGAAGACAATCGCTTTCCGAGCGCGAATTTTCAACACTTCGCCGAAGTGTTTTGGATCGATATATATGGATGATTATTTTTCGATGCCTTTTAATGCCGTCGCCACAAATAACGCTTAAAAGGCTGTTGTTGTGCTAACGAATCTGGTGCTTTCTTTTTGTTGTAGATTCAAAGATGAATTGGCCACTGGTGCTGACTTGTTTTTTGCTGCCACAATCGTGCATTCTCGGTGCATCGCGTGGTAAGTTATTTTATCGAAAATTCTCTGCCAATAACTAAATCGATTATTAGAGATTAAATATAGCCACTCTGCGTACGAAAAAATGTGGTATCAGAATATCTAATATAAATTTTCTAATTTAACGATATTCCCCAAAAGTTATTACATGAATTTTTTAGTTTAATATTACGGTTTTTAATTATAATATAGAACTTATTTTACACAACGTCTCTTTTTAGACAGTAATCATTTTAAATAAAAATTTATAACTTGTGGCAGATTTATATATATATGTGTATATATAATATTATATTTTTAATAGAAATATATATGTAGGATCAGAATTATGTATATGAAATAGAAAAACGTTCCATTATCTGAACAAAAACGAGATAAAAATAACTTGCGGTAAATTAACAGATTCACTTATACCTAACAATGATGTAATAATAATCTAAAATTAAAATTTGAAAGTAACTTGGAAATGTGGAGCGTTTAAATTTAAAGATTTATTTTCTCACGTTCTATAAATTTATGAAAATTTAGTGATTATTTCAAATCACGATAATTCGACGAAAAAAAATGTAGTTTAATTTAAAATAACATTTTAAAGAAGATTTAAGCTTTTAGAAAGTTTTAAAATAATTTATAAAGTTAAAAATAATTTTTGTAAATTTTATGTATGATCCTAAAATTTAAAATATTTTAACAATTTTATCTGGTCAACTTTAGAGTTACTTAGAGAGTATTATCAAGCAATGAACTTGATAAAGTTTGAAAGTAAAGTCTTTAGCCTTTAAAATATTTTTTTTTAAATAGCTGCATTTACTAATTAGGAGTCATGTTTTACATTTTATTGAGAAAAGCTTTGGACGTTCCAATGCAATAACGTATTGAATTAAAAAGAAATAACATGTTTATTGACATAAATATAAAAAGTATATACATATATATTTATATATACATACGATAAAACAGGGTACTTTGTGTAAGAATATTTGCGAGTCACTTTACGCGAATGCGGTGAACAATACTATTACGGCTATTCGTTGCACGAGTGGACTACCGTTACTGCTTTCGCTGCTGTGCAACGAGCTGCAAAAGCCGGCCTCTAAAACCAGAAAAACCCCCCGAATTGGGTCGTTCCTTTTTTTCTGTCACCGACGACGAGCGGTAGTGGGGCCACGAGAGGCAGAGGCGGAAAATCCTTAATCCACCTCGGTCGCTCAGAATCTGGTGTGAACCTGTGCGAAAACAACGTCGAGGCGAGGGGTGGATTATGATGATCGTGGAAATAACGTGCGGGAGGGTGTTCATGTTCCTCCGAATGGGCGGGCGGTTTTCCCGGATGTATTGCACACCCAAGCGTGGCCCATAACCGCGGCTCTTTTCTACCAGCTCTCCCCCAACTGTACGCGGATAGACAAATTAGTCCTCTTTCACCCTTGCTCGAGCTGGGGCTAAGAGGCTTTTGTACAGCGGTTGTACCAGTGGAGCTTATTTCTCCGCTAAGCTCCCGCGCGGTTCGGTAACAGATCGTCTTATAATGACAATGAAGGCTCTCCGTTATCCACGTAGAAATACACGTATATATTTCTCAAAATACGCAATCAGTTTACAAAGAATTGCATTATACTTTTATCGACGGCAGTCTCTAACGTGATGGATAAGTTAAACGTGTTCGCTATCCATTATACGAACGAAATTTCCTAATTCCTTTTACGTGATCAAATTTAACTCTTTCCTTTTAAACTAGAACAATTCTTTATCGCGCAGGCACGGTCGCGCAGATAGCCTCTCTGAAACGGCGGCGCTGCGCGTGCGGCCGAATCCATGCTGCGGTAAACTCACTGTCCCATTTGAAAGTTGTCCAGCAGCGTTCAACTTGTTTGGCCGTCTATCGCAGGCAAATCTACCCCGTTCACATACGAAGGAACGGACACAATCTCTCGAGTTCGCCTGGAACCGACCGCGGGTACGAACTTCGATTTCGAGTACACAAGAGACACCAAGTACGCGTCTCCCTAACGCCGATCCAGGTCAAAGTGTATTTTCTCGGTCGCGCTCTGACGACGGCAAACGAACCGCAGCGATACGCGCGTCCGGAATTTGCCGAGGCGGACTTTCCCCCTTTTGACTTAATTGGCGGCTTTCTCGCACCGGGGACCGTCTTTGACTTTCCTTTCAGCGACCGAGAAGTCCGAAACTCGCCAATGGTCACCGGCGCGAGACAATGTCGTAAAGACTCGCGAAGTAACGAACTGCGGTAACGTTCCATGCTGGCGCACCGGCGAACTATCGTTTCAAAGATATTGAAGATACGAGGAGTTAGCGAAGTGTACCTACTTTATTATAAAAATTGATTACGATTTTAGAAACAATGTGTTCGATTCTCCTTTTTTAAAAGACAGTTGTGCAAAGAGTTATGCTTCGCGATTTCACGTCTTTTTCTATTCAGTTCTTCGAAATACATTGCGTTTGTCATATCGCTAATTTGAAAATGATTTATTATTTTATTTCAACTTTATAAAGCGTCTTAAGGCACGCTCGGTTGGTAATAGTAACCGTGCGTGCGAGCTGAATCTGTTGTTCTGTTGTTCCGAGTGCGCAAAAGGAAACCGTCGGATCGCGATCTCCGCGTTTCATGACGTTCTATCCGAATCTTTCGTTCCGAGTGTGTCGGATCGCGCTACGCGTTCTCGCGATCGGTCGTGTGGTGTGTGTTCGAAGAAACAGAGTGAAACGGCGTCAAGACGGGAAACGACGGACCGACAGCGAGCATCGAGAGCTGCACGAAATGGCGGGTGATTATCGCGCCGCCGATTATTTTGACTCGCATCCGGGGAGAGAATGAACGTGTCTGAAACAATAGAGCAGTCGGCGACGTGACAATGACGGTGCGTCGCCCGGTGCAGAGTGAATTCATTTCTTACATTCGGGAAAAGCGATGCGCACATATCGGAAACTTTTATGTCATCAATTCTGTCATGTTTTTCTATCGAGAGACGGAACATGATTTTATCGAATCTATTTTATAACCAAGTTTACAGATCATTTAATGATTCATCTTTAAAAAATAATCGTTCTGATTGCTCCCCAATATGCAAATAGTATTTAAATCGTTTGATTTGAAATTTTGGAGCTTCGACGTTCTTATGAATTTTTAAACAGTATGCCAAATATAGGGTAATCAAATTTTTTTCACGTATTTTTACATACGTTATATACTGTTAATCTTTAACATGTGGTAACATTAATCTTGAAGCTTATAATTTTATAGAGAATGTTTCAATATTCCCCACACTGGCATATTCCCCCAGTTACCCTATTAATTTATTTTTCGACCCTTTTATCAATACACTTTTAATCCATATCAACTAAATAGCTTTCTAACTGAATATAAATTCCACCGGATCTGGATTCAGGATATTTAAATCAATTTAAATATTTATCTCTGTCAGTTATAAATATTTATCTCTGTCATTTATAAAAGGACATTAATGCTGTCGTGAAATTTTATTTTTGTTCTATCCGAAATATTATACTTTACTACATGGCAATATGAATAATAATACCAAATCGTTTATAAAGAAATCGCTCGATCGTTCTTAGATCTCTGTGAGAATAATCTCGATTTTCTATTTCGGTCTATTGGATTCCCAGTCGTGAAATTCATATAGACGCAAAACGCCAGTAAGTACCCGTCATTTGTTCCTCTTCGCGTTAAACCACTTCTTTCGACTTCTTGAATTTGGTAACTAATTTAATTGGCGGCTTCGAGACGGTCGCGGACCGTCTTTGTAGATTGAAGTGGCCACGGGACCACGACGCTTTAGAGGGTCGTGGACGGCGACTAAGAAGCTTGAAACTTGTTAATGGTGTGGGTGTTATGGGACAATAGCGTAAAGACCGTTGAGATTACGAAGGGACTATAAGACTTTGTATTTGATGCAAACGGGACCAATTAAGTCGTTAAAAGAACAGGTTTTCTTTTTCTTTAATCAAGCGCCAATATATATATATACCTAATATATATATGTAGAAAATATATTTTATTTTAATAATTAAATTCGAAATGTACAGCTATTTTTGTTCTCGAATTTCTGAAGCAAATTTGAAATTGATTTTTCCTGGCAGGAACATCGTGATGTCAATAGGTTTTGAGTTGCGAGCATTTGGAAATATCAGGATTTTCGCTAATCAAGTTTCAGGAGTGTAAATGGGTAACGCACTGTTCAATGGTAGATTCACGACTATTATTGGGCTTTGCACATATTTAGCAAATGACAGTGAAATACAATATGGCCAGATCGTTCTGCTCAGTAGAGATATAATGCCTCAACGTTGGCAAAGCCATGTTCGGCTGGTCGCTAGCTAGTGGAAACAGTAAATCTAAGCGCTTACATGGATACCGCGTTACGTTGTACGAGGACCGCGCTTATGCCAGCGAGCCGCTATTATTTCGAATATCAACGCCGGCATTAAGCCGATGTAAACCGGAGGTAAATACGATACGCACCCTCCGCAGTCAGCGAATAAAATCATTTGGCTACAGGTATCATATCTGACAACTTGCATACCATTATATTGTTTTGCCGTCATTTTGGGGACATTGTGGTTTCGGGCACGAGGGATTCCACGGTATTTTCTAAATAAATGTCAATGTGTTATTTTCAGCATAGGTACAAATTGCATTTCATTGACAAGCTTTTAACTTTATGTCCTAATAAAAATTCCATCGAATTAAACTATACACAATATAATTCGCTATACAGTATAAAATCATTTTTACATAATATTTTAGATATATTTGACGGCATTGAAAATAAAATGTTTAATTTTCATGCGCCCGAAAATATCAATACTAAAATTTTGATTGCTACGCAGATTGCGAAAGATTCGCGCGCGTGACAATAATGTATTAAGTCTTTCTCTCTCTCTCTTTCTCTCTCTTTTTTTACACACGCTCGTTATTTTATTCATATCGCAACAATCTTGCTTTAAACTGCGACGCAAAAATTCGACGGATTTAGTTATATCCTTGTAATTCCTTTGAACGCGCGGAGAATATTTGCTTTGAAGTAATCTGCAGCGGAAAAGGGTACGCGCCCCCTGATATGAATAACCTTTTTCATCGGGATAGAAGAGAGTATAGGAGAGACCGAGAGGAAGAGAGAGAGAGAGAGAGAGAGCGTGGAAAAGAGAGTTAATTTTACGATGAGAAAAATGCGCGTTTACCGGCCGGTTGCGAGAAAGGGACGGGGCGAGTGCCCGAAGCGAAGCGCTGAAATTCGTTTCTTGTCCCTGGCGAGCGGTTTTGTACCTTTGTAATAAAACTGCATTTTTTTCCCATTTCCGCGTACAGCACGCGCGTGTCGAAATTAACGTTACGCGGAGATGGGCATTACGCGGAGTTTCCGGTTAATGGACCGTAACGCTTATATCTGACCGCCCTTGATAATTTATCGGCGACACGATAATGCGCGATAAACGTTGCCCGGCCATCGACACTGACGCAATCAGTCGGCGTATGCTTCGCAACTTTGTGCCGCGTGGGTTTATGCGGACTCTGCCCGAAAATTCGATAGACGATAGCTATGGAAATAGTTATTCCCTCGATGCGTCGAGTGTAAAACCGAGGATCGCGAGGGAGAGAACGATGTTGATCCGACTCTATCCTCCTCTTTCTTTTTTTTTCTCCGTTTCTCCCATTCGCGCTGCCTCACGAGTTTCCCCTTCGCTGAGGGACTCTACTTGGCAATGTTTGTGGACGAGGGCACGACGCTTTTACGGAGGCACACATAATTTTCTGCGCCGACTGCTTGCGCTTCGTAGGTGGTGGATCATCCTTATCTGACCGCCTAGCAGATATGCACGTTCTTCGGCCGAGATAAGGCGCATCCGACGCGGTGAATTTTCGCGTGATCGTGCGCCGCCTCAGATTGCTCCATCCTCCACGTCGCCTACTCCCCTCCTCCCTTCCTCTCTCCGCGAGACGCCTGATTTAGTGCCATAATCGCCCGCGGATATTTGCCTTGCGTGTAACGTGCCAAACGGATAAGCGAGTGTCGCGGGTACCATTTAAGAGGCCCGATCGTACGTGCCGCGCCGGTATCGAATCACGGTTCTGGCAATAAACTTTCTATTGGTGTTCCTTATTGCGTTACACAACAATTCATAATCTACTTTCAGAATAGACGGTTATTATAAAATGTTGTGTAACGCAATAAGGAACACCAATAAAGAAAGTTTGTTGCCGGAAAATTTGTCAAGTAAATTTGTCAAAACGTCAATAGTTACGCAAGATATATAAATTGAATAGTGATATCTTTTCGAAATCGATGTGTAATATTGATTTTTTTTCTTTTAATTTTCAATGATATTGAAAAATATAATCGTGAAATGTAGGTGTATCGTTTCACCGACGAATCCAATTAGACAGAACTTATGGCAAACGAAAAACATTAAATTTTCATAGTCGTGATATCACGCGGAAACGTGCATAAAGCGATTATATATGACCGCCTCCCCTCACGGTCGGCCTCCCTCGACCCCTCTTCCGTTTCTGTTGCGTAGGGAGGAACACCACGTGGAAGGTTAATCAGAGTCAAGGCAAATAAGCGGAGCTACCCGCTCGGTAATTAGCGAGGTCCGTTAAAGTGGATTCCAACACTGGTGAGCGCGCCCACCCGCGTGAGGGACGCAAAAAAGGAACGTCGCGACGACGATTAAAAGCCAGACCGACGACGAGCCCCTTTTTTTTCACTCCCGTCCCGTGCTCCCTCTCTCTCTTTCTCTTTCTCTTTCTCTCGCTGTTTCTCTGTCTCTAGTAAAGCCGAAAACATTTTGTCGGACGTTAAGCTTGGATGTGTGTCGGAGGAAAATATGGTTTAAGGCGCCGGAATCGGTGATTAAAGCGACGGGGATTGTTGCCTAGGAAAATCGAACGCCGCGTAATCAACGCCACGAAATAAAGGCATTGAATGGAATTTGTCTTTTTCGTCGATTTATTCAGCCGCATCGATGCCGCGTTTGTCATTGATTAGCGTATAAATAGTACGTGGAAAGTGGTTTAACATCGTTTGTAAGCGGCATACGATATTTGTAATAGTAAATGATATTACATATTAATATTGCATTATGTTTCATAGCGTTATAATTCGTTCGTAGAGATTTATTCGATTGACAAATTGAATCACATTTATGGCATTAATGAAATTTACTATTTAATTATTTCAATGTATGTCGCCTCTCGTTTCGAAATCGCCCGCTAATTTACGCATCCTCGCACTCATTAACCTTTCTCCTTCGCGTAAAAAAAAAAAAAAAGAAAAAAACATTCGAGGAGTGGTTATCTCGTTCGCTCTATCGAGCGTCCTGCGAAATCTCACCTGTGCGCTTGCGGCGTATCAGAGAGCACACAGTACGCATTCAAGCTGTACATTGTATCGAGAAGAGTGAGGAAGAGGAAAGAGAGAGAAAGAACGGCAAAAAAAAAAACGGCGCGATTCTGGCGGAGCGGAATAACGTGCAGCGAAGGAGGGGGGAATGAACAAGGTGGAGAGGGACGGAAAACTGGAGGCTCAGCTCCTACCGAGTTTTTCGGCGGCATTACCGATTTATATTTTACGCCGGATTTATCGTCGGATGTGTATGTTTTTAATATCCTGGATGCACAAACCGCTCGCGCGTGCGCGCATCGATGCACCGATGCGACTCGCTCGACGAACGTTCAGCGATGCACGAATAGCTATCCTCTTCTTCCGCCTCTCTATCCACCATCCCCTTCCCGCCCTTCCCCATTTTTCCGTCGCGCGTCCTCGTTCACTCCTCGCTTCCTCTCATTTCCACACAAATCCGTGATCTTTTATTCGCTTTCTCTCTCTCTCTTTCACCCTATCTTTTTTCCCACCTTCCATTTCTTTCCCCCCGCGTCTCTGTTTCTCTTCGCGCGTCTTCCCCACATCCCTCACATCTTTTCCGCGAGATTCCTCCTTTCCTCGCTTGCTCACTTCGTGATCCTTTAAAATCCTTTTCTCTGTGCACCTCGCGCAATTTATTTTCCTGAATAACACCATCCTCTTGACTCGCCTCTGGCGAGCGTTAATTTCGTTTTAGTACGGCCCTACGCGGCCCTACCGGTTGCTGCACCGCGACTTTGTGCGGCAGTTTAGTAAGTGTAACACATCACTTGTACACTTCGCTTAATATTTTATTTTATTTTATTTTATACATACATATATCTATATACTATATACACACGAGAGAGATGTACAAACTGAGTTATCCACGTTTCTCTTTACGTACAAATTCTTTGACCAATTTCAAGTTAATTTCTTTCACAAAAATAGCGAGACACGTACAATTTGTGATACGCGACTTTTACGTCGCTGTAATAGTTCTATGCCGCGAGGAGAACCTTCGTCTCTTCAATTTCAGTATAAGTAAAGTTCACTGTCTCCTTCGGTTTCGCTTTCTTGCTTCTACCCGCGCGATGATTAAAGTATCGTGTACACGACGAATATGGCGCGAAGGATACTCACGCCTATTAATAACGCGACGAATTGAATATTCAACGCGCATTTCCTCCCAGTACAAATACCGAATACATATAGGGGACGGGCGTCGTATAAGAGCCATGGAAGCGCGTTCTCGCGATTAAATGCGCCGGTCGACCCCCGTGTTTGTGAACGCGATCAAACTTGTTTTTGTTCGTCTGGACCGTACACGGCGAGGGTTCTCCTCGTAGCTGCTCCTCTTGTCGAGAGAAGGCGAGATGAGGAAGAGAGAAACAAAGAAAGAGAGAGAGAGAAAGGGAGGGGAGTCGATGGCAACGCGTTTCGGATAGTCGGCGCTTTGTATTTGCCCATTAATAGCGAACTACCATTCTAGCCGGTTGCCTAGTCGGCGCTGAGAAATTAGCGGAGGCGCTAATTGTATTACGTAACCTAGTTAGCGATGTGTGCACTTGGCAATTCGAAGCGAAGATCCCGGCCTGGTCCACCCTCGGTCGCCCATTCCCTAGGTATAGAGACGACCGTCTCTCGGTGTGTGCATCTTGCAAACGCTCGTACCTTTCGCGTGGGTCGCCTACCGAACAAGCTTTTTTGTTCTAATTACCCGATCGTTACTGTTTCCGTATGTTTGGCCGGTTATTTGCCCCCTCTTCCTCGCGCAGGCTGTCGCCTTCCGTGATGCACGACGCCGACCAAGTCGGAGCGACGATTTGCATAATGTGTACTTTACCACGAAACCCGAGGTGTTCGATATCGCCCTGAAAACAGCACCGCGAGCTGATGTAGACATCAGACAGTTTCCGCGACAGTTTCGGTCGAACGCGCGCGCGTGAAAAATTTTCCTCGTAAAAAAACGTAATGCTACGTCGTTTGAGTTTCATCACGCGCCGCGCCTGTATTCCTGAAATGGAACATGTCTTGCTGAGGATGGAACGGCTATAACGGCGCCGCCGCCGGGGTGGAGAATTCGCCGGCGGCGCGACGGCCCCCGCGTTCCCGCGGAAACGAGTTTCCTGGAAGTTAGCCCCCGCCCGCGAGAACGTATGTAAACAATGCAGCGCGTAAGCCAACGAGCGGAAACAAAATGATATTTGCGCGAATTAATCTTTGTGAGATTGAAAACCCGGCGCGTCTACATTATTTCCGAGTTTACAGAACTCGCGGCCGTGGCGAGCCTGGAAAGTGTGTGTGCGAATCGTCTCGTAACACTGTGCGATAGACTGAAGAGCGTCTACGAGAACGACCGTAGGGTAGGAGGGGTATCCAGGAGATTGCGGCTGAAACGTTTCGACAATTCGCGATACGCTTTTAGGTATGTAGACGTAAGAATTACACGTTTACATCAGAGACCATATCGCTTTCGGAATGGTTCGCGAAACAACGCGGTTGAATCACAACTCCGCTTCAATTAAAACCGATGCTTCCATACCGTTCGAGCGGCAACGGCACCGTTTGCAATTTGTAGTGACACAACGCGGTAAGTGCGGAGAGTCAGCTCTGCGCGCCGCCCGCTCCCTGTGTACGCTCGTACATATGTAGACCGGGGAAGTACATAAAGCACTTTCGAGTCTTTCACGAGCCGGTTTCACCGGCACCATCACGGTAAGCGCGTCTGCAATGTAACCTAACGCGCCCTTCAATACCGTTACTGCCCTATTGACGAGGCGATGACGATCTCTGCCGTTTTACCTTCCTCTACGCTCTACAAAGTTTAACATACCCATTCGCAAATGCGAGCGCTACCGGATACCGGCGCGGTTGTGACGCTTTGAAGGAAGCGTTTCGCCGCGTTGTAAAAGATAACTCTTAGTGTCGAGATATCTCGCTCGCGGGACGACTTGACACTTGACATCGTGTCAGGACGAACAAAGTTGAAAGAGTGAATGAAGGGACTTTATCATACTTCTTATGCGCAGGGACAGGTCTCCTTCGATGACTTACCCGCTCAAATATCGTGACACAATGCCAATGCGATCTGTCGTTTCTACATCCCCTTCACTTTTCTGTCCGCCGTCAGCTTTCTTGGGGAGAAAGGTGGTGAGCGACCTACCTTTTTCCATGTACGTGTGATACGTTGCAATAAATTTATCTTCCTCGCCACGTGCCGCGTATCGCGCAGGTGTGAGTCGAAGGGTAGGCCCGGAACGATTGGCTCGGGACCCGTCCTGTTGTAAAATCGTTCTTGCGTAAACTCGGTGACCCCGATTACCGAATGCCGTCGGTCGCTTGTATCGGTCGCGAGACAGAAATCTGGTGATCTCTTTCGGCGAAACTTGCCTCCATCAGCCGGTGAGTCCCCTCTCGACACTTTTTATTTCTCGCGCTCACCTATAAACGCGCGTACCTACAACACACACATACACACTGAGGTTGCCCCAATTTTTTTATCGTCGCGTTTTATTTGACGTTTTATCGCGAGTTTACGTCCCGGCGGACTTTGATGGACTCTCACGGCGCCGCTCTAACGCCTGTATCAATTTCAGCGATATAGCGCGGAGCAAGTCGCGCGAAGTGGATTCCCTCGGTAACATTCGGATGCAAAATCACAATGGACCGGCGAAATTTGGGGTAATCTTCTCTGCAGTTTTGTTCGTCGTTCGCGATTAAACGTGATTAAAATGCGAGTAAAACATTTACAGGACCCCCTTCCTTTGATTTATCGTTCTCCCAAGAACTCGGAGCGAAATTCTTTTCTTTTCCCTTGTAATAATCCACTTTCACTACAGGTTTTTTTTTCATTCTTTTCTTCATAAAATGTAGAGTGCAATGGTAGCAATGGGAGTCCAACACGAGATGTGGCTCCAGAGAAACTGAGATTCGCATGAAGTGTACACAGCCTGGAGATTTGTCTCGCTAAATCTACTCTATGTGACCTCTCTCTTTCTTTCTCTCTTTCTTTCTCTTTGCAGGATCGAAAGTAACTTGCTCTAGACAAATGATGTACATTGTATAAAGGAAGAGAAGTCTAGCTATAGTAAATTTCGCTCTAGCTAACAATATTACTCAAGAAACGTATAAAATCCAATTAATTTTAAATGTATATTTGTACAGGTACGTGCAATAATCCTTCGTGTAAAAATAATTTATGTATGTTTATAAATTGTTTAAAACTATCGCCCTTTATCATTACTTGATAAAAAGGATATTGCACAACGTGAGAAATCTTTCGTTTCTTCGTAACATTTTTACTTTATGATATCTTTCGTGCCTATGCCTGCGAGAAACCCTTTATTATTCATCATCATAATATATCGCGGTATAAATGTTACGTACGCACGTAACATTTGTCGGACACGGTTGTGTAGTGTCTCTATTAATTCTAGACGTAAAATGTGAACTTTCGTGGCTGTATTATCTCCGTTTCTCTCTGTGCGCGGCGGCGCGGCGTCGGCGATGGTCGCATTTAGCAAAACATTATTAAGTCCGTACTTATTCGCTTTAAAACGGACCCGAAGCGCGAGGCCGCATAAACACGCACGTACATTCGCGTCCCCGGCACCCTCGTAAACATCCTCCGCTAAATTCCACGCGCAGATACGGAGCGCGAACTTTCGTTGCCGTACGCGGCTACAATATTCCGCGCATGCTGATTTCCATACGGTGCTGCTGTAACGCATAAGAGTTTTAATCGCATCCGCGCGACGGTAGTCGTACGCACCGCATACATATTGAACGTGTATATTCCTCGAGAGTGGGTCAGGCTACAGTCTACAGTGCATTTCTGCCCCCGCGACATAAATATATATATAAATATACATTGTGGCGTGCCCGCCCGTGTGTATGTGCGTGTGTCTCTCTGTGCGCATGCATTCGCATGTTACATACGTACACCGGGGCGTAAACGTAAAGTCGACGTTGGATATGATAGCGAAGTTTCGCAATAGGTACGAAATATCGGCCGGACTGGAAATCGTCTGCCGGTGTCACAAAGCGCACCATCTGTCACGAATGGTGAATGGTACTATCACCTTTTTCTTTTTTTTTTCGCGCAACTAATGTAATAGTGAAAATGAAAATACGAATAAAGCTGTTATTCGAGATTTTGAGAAAGAACGAAACTGGAACAGTATATAAAAATCAGTATTTTTTCAATATTGAAATTCTGGAAATATAAATATGAATATAAATATCGTTATGAACGTGGATATAAATATGGGAATAAATATAAAATACAAAAAATATATAACAAATGTAAATACAATTGTATGTATAAAAATAAAATACAATTTGAAAATACAGTGCGAAGAGTATTTAGAGCACGCGAATTTCTAACTCGGGAGGGTATTGATTTGAGAAAAAAAAAAGTGGAAAAGCGCGTCAAGTAAACTCGAACGAATCGGCACCTTCGTTGCCCTTAGTTACGCGCATCGCGATACCCATCGGCCGCCGATCGATAAGTACGAAGTCACCAAAGTGTCGACTTACTTGCGTAACAATTTAATCGGGCGAATGCCCGTTCGTGCCTCCCCGTCGATAAGCTTTAACGGCGAAATGCCGGCGTCAGGATCGCGTCAGCCGAGGCCAACTAGGAAAATCGTCGGCCTGAGAATCGAACGCGCCATTCGGCCAGCGCGAGGGTTGAATAGATGCAACGACCGAGGGGGATCCCACGGGCGATCTATTATGTGATTGCTCATTATTGTTTTACGGCTCCGTCGAGTCAGTCGACGACTTGAGAAACTCGAGGAACCGGAGGGTGCCGTGGAGAGGAGAGAGGACAGGGTGAAGAAGTGGCTGCCGACTCTCGAGAGAGGGTAATAAAATCAAAGTACCGATGGGTGCCTCGAGGTCCGTTGATTCTTTCACGGATAATCGAGTGCGGGATGGGACGAGACGGCGGGGAGGACCGGGAGGAGCCTCCGGAACGGGTAATTACGCGTCACGGCGATGTGTTAATTCTGGTGCACATTGTTCATTCCGATCTCGTTTATAACCGCGTGGCCGGTGAATTTTAATCGCGTCCGACCGCCCTTTGTTTTCGACATACAAGACGCAACACGCTTGATGACATGTAATCTACGCGGGAGCATTCTGATTACACACTTTTGCGCCGCGCACGAGCAGATGTCTATTTTGGAACTTCTATCGTAAAACCTTCGTCCGCTCGTTCGTCCGTCAGAGATCCGGAGGAGAATCTTAACATCTGTGTGTCCGCGACCCAATTAAATTACGAGATTTCGTTTTAGCTTTGGATTTTAGAGCACCCGGGTCCCAGATTAATGAGAAAAATCGCGGGATGTAAAAGGGCGCTCTTCTGCGGTCGTAAGGGCTTCTCGTCGTGGAATTGCTTTCACACAGGCGTACCGTGAGTCTTCCTGTGTTGTCGGTGTAGAGAGAAAACAGATTGCCGAGATCCCGTCGTCGCTTTTGTTCGACGAAGACGCCCGCGAGGCGTTGCGTGGCGGAAGACATCGATAGGTCGATATATACGACGACTATGGCCCGCGTCGGTCCTGGAAACCGCTCAGGGTACCAGTTTAGTATCGGTTTCCGCGAGCTCGTTTGCATCGCCGGTAGAAAATACAAACGATTTGCTCGCAACAATGCCGGTACGTGTACGGTAAACGAGGTCGTATAAGCCTCTACAAGCGCACGATGGTCCCGAGCGGTAGAAATAGAATTCCGCATACTCGCACATGGTTTCGTCAGTTATCCTCTATCTACCTCCTTTTTAGTGACCTTTCGTTTCTCGCGCACCGGAAATATCTTCCAAGTGAACGGCCCTCCACCACGAGAGCGGGGAACGGTCAGTTTTCGATCTCCGCGCGTTGAATATCACATTATCATTGTTATAAATACGTCTTTACACGCGTACGTTGGAGCGAATGGTTTTTCGAGCTTTGAACGTTCTTCGAAATGCTGAGATAATTACCCTATCTATTTGCCCTTTGAGTTTTGATATTTGAAAAAAATTGTGTTAAAGATATCAGAGTAGCTAATAATATCACATTATTTACATCATCGTTCGTTATCTATTTGATATAATAACAGAAAATGGTAATCTCTCGTAATTCTACATGTAATTTATTGAATAGTTTTAGAAAATATCTGTGCTATAGGGTCGATGATTGGAAATTACTTGAAGCATCATTCTCTTCAATCAGAAATAATTCCGCCACTTTTTTTTCGGTCATTTATGCCGAATATATCGCACGCGCTTCGAAGAAAAGGCAGGTACAAACATACGAAACATCGCTCCCATCGGAACAATAAATACCGGGCGGCAACGCGACACTTTTGCCCCTTGAAATGGAGCGGAAAAGGGCGTCGTTCCCCTCTCGTGAACTAATAAATATTCGGATAGCGGCCTTTATAAGCGGATAAACATCTCGATAATTCTTCTCAAGAGTATACGAGGTCGGTTTACGCGGCATTCCGGTACAATGCAAGAAGAAATCTTTAGCCGCTTCCGATAAATCTCGATATGTTCTTATGCCATTTCTCCTTAAAGCTGGGATTGATATTCGGAACTTTCCTTTACGAGTGTTTAATTTTCCGTTTGATTGCGGCGAAATTCTTGTCCAAAGTTTGCGAATATCCAAAATTCGATAAATTTTGACATTAAATTTGACGCAGCATACGTCATGTGATGCAAAATAAAATAGTTCCATCAAATATGAGAGACATGTGAAAAGCAAAAATTTAATTCTTCGCGCATTACAGATTTTATATTTTTAAAGATTGTCTAAATGTCACGTTTCAGAAAGTGTCTTGCATTTCTATTTTAAATCGTTTTTAATTTTATCCATTCTTTATCACTAAATTATTATTAACCCTAGAATCCATGACTGGGGTCGATTTCGACCCCAGGCGAACTTTGAACTACGCTCCTGAGCTAGCGAGTGACATTATCGACTCAGGACCTGAACCATAATTCATTTCAACTTTCTAAAAGTAGGGTTATGTCGGGCGCAGCGTTAGGGCCAAAGCACATATGACAGTCGTAGTCGTGGACGTAAGTAACGCACAAGCTTTGGCGTATCTTGATTTGTCAGGTCGAGGACTACGACCGTCGTATATCGCTACGCCATGTTATGTGCTTTGGCCCTTAGTTGTTCGCTAGCAGTGAAGTAGCACAGTCGTAAAGCGGGCGTGGGGTCGATATCGACCCCAGTCGTGACTTGCCGTTTGAGTTTCGTCACGGTAAGCTAATTTTATTTTTTCGCTAGAATCAATATATATCATGTATTATTACGTAATCTGAGCATAAATAGTCATAAATATTATTTAAGACGAAATATCACACAATTTAGTCGGTAAAAATCCCGTTGCCTAAGAAGATTGACATTTCGCAGAAAATGGCTGGGCGATATAATGTTTCATTTTTTTCATATTTTTTACTATTTTGTATCAAATAAAAATGAAATAATACTTAAAATACAATTTTTTATGGTTTTTTCATCGACTTTTTCCGTATTTCAACTTTGCGAATTTCTTCATCTTTATAGTCCCAAATAAATATACTTTTTGAACAGAACATAGCGATGACAATTTTTTTCTAATAGTCTAATGTGTCCTCTTTAAAACCCCGTTTGAAATTTTAAAATCGGTTGATTACAAAAAAAGATACAAATTTTTGTTTAAAAAAAGAGGTTTTTGCTGATTTTCTGCGTTTTTCAGTCTTTAAATGGATTTTTCACTAACTAAACTTGAGTAAAATTAAATTTACCGTATACCATTCTCTTCGTTATTAAAAAACGAAGAAATTCATGTAGGTTTAAAGGCCCTTTATTTCTGTAGGACCGGTTTTACGATCAAATAAAGCGTGGGGTCGATATTGCCCCCAGTCATGGATTAGAAGGTCAAAAAAATGTATCATGGATTCTAGGGTTAAACGCGAAGGAAGAAACGGTAAGAATTATATCGTCCCTCTCGATGCATTTTTGTTAATATAAAAATTATGATTGTCGATTATTGGCGGTAGGAGCACTACTCTCCGTCTGTCGCAAGGAGGGACGCCATAATCAGCGTTTTATATTGACGCAAATGCACCGGCGCAGACGTCAACACAATGGAACACGGAATGCTCTTTGTTGTCATTGCCGTCGTCCCGATAATCTCCACGACTTCTCTGTCTCCGCTCAACAGTCCGCGTCCAGGATCATCCACTCGTCTTTTGATCTCGATGGACGTCACTCCACGGCGTCCCATTCATCGAGCTGCACCTCGACGTCAGTCGACCCGAAGCTTTTCCTTCATCTCCATCAGTCGCGCGCCCTATTCATCCCTATGGGGGGATAGAAGTGCTCTCGAGATATTATTTCATTTAGCCTCGCCGGGTACCCGAACTCTTAGGTATATCGGCAATATCCATTCACACGCGGCGCGCGTGCAACGCGCCCATCCTCCTTCGCACGCGCGCCGCTCATCGGAGCGCATCGCTACGCTCATCAATCAGTCGCGCCGCGCTCGCGATAAATCTCCGCGCGTAATTTATTAAAAAGAAATGCAGGCGCACTGCAGAAAATCGCAGTTGCGCGCTGCAATCTTCCTCGCCTCGGCTCGTGTAAAGCT
The DNA here is from genome assembly GCF_003070985.1 of Temnothorax curvispinosus. NCBI lineage: Eukaryota > Metazoa > Arthropoda > Insecta > Hymenoptera > Formicidae > Temnothorax > Temnothorax curvispinosus. The sequence goes on along the minus strand of NW_020210448.1, from coordinate 25,529 downwards.
CTCTCTCTTCCCCGCCCGTGAATCCGCTTGATTCCTGAATGCGAGCCAGATTCCCCGCGCGGGGAAGAGAAGATGTGTGCCGTGATATCGACCGCGAACGTAGGATGCGAAAAACCGTGCCCGCTCGTCCGCGAAACAATGCGTCTCCGCGAAATGATCCGAATTGGCAAAATTATCGATGTTTTATTGGCCGATGCTCGAATTCGCGGATTGCTCGTCGAACCGAATTGCAGTTTAGGAGTCGATTTTAACGATCCGTTGGAGCAGCTGCGGCAAATCGACCTTTCTCTCTCGCGCCGCGGCTAAGACACAACCGTTTCTACTACAATGACGGCGCGGCGGAGGATGGTTGGAAGATACGACGGCAAAGGAGAGAGTAGCGGGTTAGGGGGGAGAGAAAGGCAGAGATACGAGGAGAGAGGGAAGTCGGAAGCTTAAAGCTCGCCCCTGGACTTCGCCTCGATGCCAGGATCGGTAAAGTTCTCATCTCACGTTTATAAGTGGTCGATATATATGTGTATGTGTGTGTGTGTGTGTACGTGTATGAGTATGTATGCGGATACAGGTGGCTATGTGAGCGCATGTATGTGCGGGCGTGCGGGCGTGCGCGCGCGGTCGCGCGGGCCTGAGTGTGCTCTGTCCCCAGCTGCCGAGAGATAACATCCAATTTGCGCGCAAACCGCCGGATTTCGTGCAGGGCAGATCCTCGCCCGCTCCGCGGTTCACCCCGCACATCTCTGCCTTCTCCCCCTGCACGTTGCAAAGATCCAGTTCCTTTGCTTTATCTGCTTTATCACATAATAATAGCATAATACATGTGTCAACTATTTACAATTTACATTAAGGAACTGACGGAGCTAACCGAAAAATGCCAATACTTATTTTTCGGACACCAAATGTTTTCATACATGTTATAAATTTGTAAAGAGTTACGTATTAATTGATAATTTGCTTATTTTATTGAGATCTTTTAAATTTATTTCTGCAATTTGTCATGTTAGGGAGAACAATGGTCGACTTTAAGTCACGTGCGTTCTGATACGATGCGCGGATTATTTCACATCAAATAACCGACGTGAAGTAGCCGACGCAGACTGACCGCCTGAATAATTAGACGCGGTTTTGACTTGCAAAAAATCTGGCAAAGCGGAGAAGCCGGAGAAACAGGCCAGATGCTGCGCACGCGATGTTCTCAGCTTCTTTTAAATGATACGTGACCGGAATACAGGATGTCCTAGGAAATCTGTACGGCGTGTGATATGTAGCACGGTGGTATTTTCTGAGTTTTGAGACGATTTTTCCTTTGTCAACATTGAGAACCAAGATCTAATTACGGAATTATTCGGTCTACGAAATTAAAGGGCTCCGGCGAATCGAATTTCAGAGAGGAACGAACAGCTAAAAATTAATTTTAAGTAAACATTATACCGGCAGAGTTCTAGGTGGGAGTTCAGTTACCAAAATATTTAATGTTAAATATTCGAAACTCTCGGTAAGAGATGGCAGCAAATTCCACTTTCGTTTAGTCAAAATAGTCTCAAAATTTTCAGAGAGTATATCTCATTTCTCATTTATCTCGCTGTCGTTATATACGTGTTCTCAGATATCCAGTATAATTGCAAAAAAGGAGTTTTCCTCCCCTTCCTCTCTCTCTCTCTCTCTCTCTATCCATCTATCTATCTGTACCGGGATGTAGTTACTTTTCCGCGGATTGCTGAGGTATTCTCTCTGTAAATATGATATTTCTCGCGGAGATAGAATATCTCTCGTTACTTTGGCGGAGCGGTTATCCTCGCGCGTATCCACACGCGGATTTTCTTACCCTTAACGAAGAACTTTTCACCTTTGGCCTTTTTGGCATCGCGTTTAACCGGTCGCCGACGATAACTTTATGAATAATTAATAGCCAACCACCACCTGCGGAGCTTTTTGCGTCGTTAAAATATCGCGCTTGTTCGTTTAAACTCGGCGCTTTAAAAGGCGATCCGAGGCTTTGCCTCGGTTCGCGAGACTGAAATTGCTTGCTGCTCGATCGCTTCTTCATAGCGCTTACGGAGCATAAATACGTAAAACGCTTCATTGTCTACAATAATCAGTAGCCTTGAGCGACCTATTTTGCATACAATCGGAGCATAAGTACTTAGAACGCTTTATTATCTATTATCAGATGGCCTCGGGCCATCTATTTTACCGGTTCATTAAAGCGCGTGCTGCTACGTTACTTCATTATGATCTCGATGCAAATCTTGATGATGATTTCTTTCGCGTTTTGGGAGACGTGTTTTCGTCCTTGCTTCTAGAGCGAGGAGATTAATCTTCGCTCTTCTTTTAGGGCACCTTAACTTGCTCGAATTAAACTCTAATCTAGCAGCGATGCTTGAGCGAAGACAAGTTTGTTAAGTGTGCTTAATCGAATTACGACACACGAAAAGTACTTAATAGACAGTGAACGATCTACTCTCCATCGGGAAGAATGGGCTTTCCGTCGCGTCTGAGTGCTTTTGTGACACTAATTAGCATCCCCGAGTAACGACGAGTCCCTTCCTTAGGCCGGATAGATCTTTATCTCGTTGACAAAAATCTATTCCAACGCCGATTGCAAATTAGCGGCACGATGTTTTCAGCAGGAAACATAATTCCTTTGTGGTCTAACGGAAAATGTTATCGCATAGAAAATAAAAGTTAATTAATTTGTTAATTAATTTCGAAACCGTGTGCTACAATTGTATCGCATGTAATTTTTTAACAAAATGTTTTTTTAAATTTAATATATAAGGATTTTTTTCGTAGTTAATATTTCTCACAATATTTTTCGTAGCAAATATCTATTGTCACAATATCAATGTGTATTCCAATATTGACTTACGATATTTCGGGCGATTATTATTAATAGATTAACCCTGATCGCGTGCATGAAGAACTTCTCGTTGTATCAAAACAGTGATAGATAAATTTCATTATGTGCGACAGAGTATGACAGCAGCATCACCGTCGCCGTTCGCTCTTCGCCGTTCACGTCTGACTTTCTAAATTAAGGAACGGTTTATACTCAGTACATTGTAAACATAATTAAAGGTCTCGTTAACATGAACAAACGATAAAGCAGATTTCAACTTCTCATATTTCTTGGGGAGACACGAAACATCGTCTCGTCGTTGCGCCAAGAGACCGCGAGTAGTAAAAACCAGTTCGCAGTCAGACGTTGCTCTGCTTATCCGTGGTCTACATTAATGCCCTTTGGTTTATTCATATTTCATTTTCTTGCGGTTCTCATTTAATATGCAACTTGTTAAAATATGCACTTCTTTCGGTCTTCACAAGTAAACGTAGTATCAAATTTTTGTTAATTAGTACTTATACATAGAACTCTTCATTTTCTCTGCCAGATTTTTTTAATTATTAAATCGTGGACTAAACTGTATCCTCCTTTTTGTTTCAATGCGAGAATTGAGTTTTCTGGTAAATATGGTAAATTAGATGTTTCTCTCTCTCTCTCTCTCTCTCTCTCTCTCTCTCGCGCAAATATCTTTACACATGATGGTGGCTAAAAACATAAACGGGTTAGTGCAAAAATTGAAAGCCACTACTTGAATTATGGGGCGAATCCAGCCGTTACTACAAACTTCTTGAGAAGTTTTACCGACTCCGCGGCACACTTTCCTGCTGTTTTCAAATTGGCCGCGCCACTTCCTCTTGATAAATAGCCGGTTTCCTTCCGGAACTTTTGTATTCGCGTAGCGTGCCTCAATGCTATTTTCGCGATTTGTCGAATCGACGTTGTATTTTGTTCGTTCTTACTTCGTTTAACCCGTACATTTGCTCCGTCACTATCGGCGTCTACCTCGACGGAGAACAGAGGCAAACTTAGCGTTTGAGTTCAGCAATGCATGAAAGTGCCATCCGAAAGGAGAAATTTCCGTCGACAGCTTTTAGTTCCCTTTGTGCAACTTCCCTGCGCGACATTTTACGATGTATCGAAAAAGAAAGGAAATATTTACTGCGCCAGGATTAATTGCACCAAGAGCACTTTGGTGTGTCCAGAGACACACGTTCACGTCTCGGCGTGAGTGATTTTAACGGGCAACGTGTTCCCCGCCACTGCTTTCAAATTTACAGCGTTCACATTAAAAGGATATTCTTGTACGCGATACATATTTGCCACAACTGCTGCGACATAATTTCGCCTTGAATTATATCATCGCGCCGCGAACTCTTTTGTCGGCGTACACATCGCGCGGCATGTGTGTATGTGTTACCGCCGCGACGTAAGATGGATGACATGACACGGTTGCATAGCTGCACACATATAATCCAAAGCCTCGTGAATTTTGGATGCGCCCGTCAGGCGCACATAAATAGAATGCGATATTTTGCAGCATGAAACAATAACGAGGCAGCGCAATGTGTGCGCTCTTTGTTCCGTGATACCCCTAGCGCCGGGAGTTGGTGGCGTGGCCACCATCCTCTACCCCGTTCCTCTGGTGTGCCTCTCACACGCCGTCGGCACAAGCCCGGTTTACCTATCCGTCGGCTTTTTCTTTTTATTCGCTCGTAAAAATCACGAGGGCTTTCGAGCACGATTTGCATCCTCGAAGGTATCAGTACGATGCGGCGCTTCAATCCGGAAACTTTTTAAAATCACGTACATATTGCGAGGGGAGTTGCGTATGCGCGCGTTTGAGCGAGTTTTCCCTCTTTCTCGTTTTATTTTGCTCTTCGTCTCTCTATCTCTCTTTCTCCAGTTCTCTCTCCCTTTCTCTTTCTCCCTCTCTTTTTTTTTTAACGCGCGCAAACGGTAAATTCTTTGTATCTTTAATGCATGAATTACGGAATTGTATTGCCCCGCGTTTACCGTGCACCCCCTGAAATTTCATATTCCCATACGCGCGTTTGCAAAATACAGTCTCCGCTTTTATCCGCTTGTAAAATTCTCCCGGGCGCTCTCGCAATTTGCATTTTGCGAAAAACCGAAGCGAGATGACAACTGCGCTAAAATTGTTAAATCGCATGAGCGTGTCCCACGCTTTTTTTTTTTATCCTTTGCAAAGCGGTTTGTAACGGGAAAAAAAAAACGGAATTTTTGCCAGGAAAAATTGATTCTTTTATATGAATGAGGCAAGGTGGAGGGGAGAGGAGGAGGAAGAGAGACATACGATAATGGACGCATCGTGGATAGAACATTAGCTCTACGGGATTGTTATTTTTTTTGCAAGAGCTATGGATTACAGCGTTCGTTGTTTCGCATGCTTTAGTGAGCCTGCGTGTAATATTATTGATTAACAGTTCGCGGCAACGTTACAACGGAGCGCATCGCTGATAATAGAAATTTAGCCCCGACAGCGTAATAGAATTTAATTAAAAAATTTAACGCAGTTTAACTAAACTTCCCGTTCGTGTGTAAATGGCTTTTATCCGAAGAGTATTATTTAATACGCCAGACAAAGGGGCGCACATTCGTGATCAGTTTGAATGTTGCGATACAGATCCATATAAATATTTTATCTCGAAATGGTTTTATCTCGACTGGTAATAGAACGTGTTCTAAAAACAAAAGTTCACTTCGTACTCTCTAAATCTAAATCAGTGAATAGTAGGTACTGCTGAATCAGTGAATAGTCACTGATTCAGATTTAGAGAGTAATAAAGCAATCCACATCGATTTACGATACTATATTTGGAGATTTAGATTTAAATATTATTCCTTTCTTGTAAATTTATAGTAGAATCGCGACTTTTGTGAACAATCCAACTTCTTATAATGTTTACAAGCTGGCAATCAATAGAATGCAATGCCTTTGATGTATTTCGGAGTCTAAAGAGTTCGAGTATTCGTGCTTAAGGGAAATAGCTGCCGGTTCTATTTGTAATCCCGTTCGTGTCATGTAAACATTGAAGCGGACATCGAGGCAGGCACGGCATGTTACACATATAAGTGTACTTGCTTAGCTCAGGGGAAAAAGACGAGAAAAACAGCAGTCATTGGTTAGAAGTGACATCAATAGTCGAACCTCCAGAAAAGATTTTTGTCGTAAGTAGATTGCGCTTGTAAAAGTATGCAGGTTTGAAAGCAGAGATTTCAAACAATTTAAAATAGAATTATTTTATGGGAGAAACGTCGAGATATCAATTTTATTTAATTCCAGTCGGATTTTAAATCTGATAGAATTTTAATTGCAAACCACAATAAGATATTTAATATTGAAAATGCAACGCAGAAGAATATTTATTTTAACGAAAACTGATAAAATGATGCGACAAATGATTCGAATTTTTTCAGATTTTTTAATTAATATTTTCTGAAAAATGATTGTAAATTCCATTATATCAAATATTCCTCGTCAAGAGTCTTTTTTTACCGGACGCATTATTCGTCCGATCGTTAGCCTAATTTTTACGCAGGAGAGGTAATTAAGCGTCAGCACTGTGATATTCCTTTCTTGATGAAATCTCCGGAATAACGTGCATCAAGTCAGTCTTGCTTCGTAATTGGGACTGTCCACTGCCCTTTTCTTTTTCCCCCGCCACTTCTCGCCGGCTCGCCGTTCTTGGAACGCCATGTCATCCCGGAATCGCGAGGACAAAACCGGATATGCCCGAGGAGGAGTCACGAAGCCTCGAGTTCCAGACTCCTAAATTATTTTCCCTCGGACGAAAATTATTCATGGGCCATCTCGATCTTGGCAGAAATCTTGGGTTCGCCCGTTAGTTTGCTCCGTTCTCCGTCCCTTTTTGTATTTACCCTCTCCCCCTCGCTCCTCATCTCGTTAACCGATGTCGTATAAGTGATGTTATTTTTTCATACCGTTCGTATGAAAGGACCTCGTCGCGTCACAGTTGCGCTTGCTAAATTCTCCTTGCGCTTGAAAAAGAGAATTTCCATATAGCTATCTGCGGGCTTTCGAGAATGTAAAGATATCTTATCTATTCAATATTTCAATGTGCTGTACCATCATCTCGCCACCGACCCCCATCGCGTATGTATGTACGTGGTGTACTTTATTTCCGACGCGGCGACAACGTTGGCGATGAACCATGATTCGTGTCCGACTGTTTTCGATCTCGTTCCACTTGACGCCGCTTCACGCCTTATGACTTTACGCTCCATATGTGACACATCTCTTTGCCTGTATTCGCCGATCGACCCTCTTGCCTCTCTGATCCGTGATCCGTGTGCACTTTATCGTCAAGTGTCGGCCGCCGCGCGTCCCGTGATAGAAACACGTGCGGGCACGCGTGCTCGACACTTTCGATTCTCGCGTTCGAATAATACATGCCTTTAATCTTAAAGAAAGATTTGCTTGCACGAATTTCTCGATCTATAAAGAGTCGGCGAAACGCGCGCGAGGGAGAGGCGTACTTTAAACAATGATTCTCGAGAAGTTAATTGAGAATAATCGGAGCTGCCATACAATCGGCGTCCTAAGCGGCATTCGCGGAACGTCTGCAGTTGCGAAAGTCCGTTCTGTAAAGACGTATCATTTTCGCTAATTGTTTGAAAGGTCTCCGTCACGTCGACTGACTACGGGACTCGAACTACAGTTCTTTCCGAAGAACGGAATAGACTCGTTGTGCAACGCCTATCGTCTCTTCAGTTTCTTCTCTTCCATTCTTCTCGCTCCGACAACGTTTTCCTCCGCGAGTTTTCATTCGCGTAAAGAGATAGAAAGAGAGTAAAGGGCGGCAATAAAAACGAAAACTGAGAGCGAGCGTGCGAGGGCAGAGAAGAAAAAGAGAGAGAGAGAGAGAGAAGGAGACTGAACTGACAACCGCGCGAATGAATAAATAGAATGAATTTAATTTCCCTCTTGAACCGTGCATTCAAAGAGCCCGGAGATACTCCGACGGCGCCGGTCGCAATGACGTCAATAGCAAATACGTGCCGACGCGGGGGCGAGGAGGAAAAATTGCAGCGAAGGAAGGAAGGAAGGAAGACGGTTAAAAGGAACGAAAGGACGATAGCGAGGGCAGCGAGCGGCGAGAGAGACTCGCAGGACAAAACGGCCGAAAAGAGCCGGTATTACCGAAGCCACGGGGCGAAAACACGATAACACCATTACCCGAGGGGGCATAATGAATTTATCGCTGGCAACTTAAGGACAATTAATGCGGAACTTTTGACGTATTGTTTCGCCTCTTCGTGGGTGGCATCCGAAAACGGCCGGCGCGGCGGAGTCGACTATTTTCCATTCCCCGACGCGAGGCCGCTCCGGCGCTATCTATTGTTCGCAAGTTCTGGATGGAAAAGTGGGAAACGAGAGGGGTTGGGGAAGGGGAGCGGTGGTCTTTTGCACCGCGGTGCATCATATTATGGCGCAAACCGTGCGCCATTTGCACGGCAAGCTTCGACCGGTGCCGTGATTTACCGTACGTTTCTTGCGTTTCTTGTTTACGAAGCTCACTAACCTGTCCCAGTTATAAGTTAACTCGTGAGTGGTTACACGCAAGAAACGCTCAGGTAAAAAATTGTTTTCTTCTTGCACGGTCATTGCACAATTTATCATTTTATAAGCATTATAATCCACTTAAGACACGTAAAAATAAATACGCCGATTAATTATATATTTATTACGTTAATCTCTGAAAGGGGCGTTGGTCATTTAATTAATAAATGTACGAGCACCCTCGACGGAACGATTCGGATTTGCGACGTCGATGGCCGGTTTATTATTTATGACATCTAAGATAGGCTGACCGGATTATTTATGATTTATGGGTCTCCCCTTTCGGCCCCTGTGACAGCCACAATGACAGCGCTATTTTCTCTGGCAACATCATTTGAGTCCAATGGGCGCGAGGTGGAATTGGTAGAAAGGAGCGTAATTTCCTGAGGTGTACGGCAAAATATGAATGCGCGGAAGTTCCTTTTCCGTCGTGTGTGTATAGAGAACATTGATATGTATGGTATGTGTATTGATAGCGCGCGTATAAAATGCAAGGGAATATATGAGAATTTCCAATAATATTTCAAGCTACAGTGCCATGCCGTGACAAGTAACTATTAGTTCTCCGTTATGCGATTTATTTTACAGCTTTCATCACGTAGAAGCTTTAGCGAGGATTACCACAGTATAATTGACATTATTGAGTTTTGAACTTTGTGCACTAGCGGCATCAATTTCTAGGATCGTTAGACGAATTAATATTATGTTAATATTATATCAGCGCTAACTATATATAAAATAATTTCATATTATAATTATGCCGTGAACTAACGCAACGTATTTCAGGCTCGATTCCGTATACATATATATGTACACTGGCAGTGTATTAAATTTCACTAAATAATGTAGGTAAATTGATAACATTAAATGCATTAAATCATGTACAATGTTATGGGAATATTACTGTTGACATTTGTAATACGCCCGAAGTCATATTTAGAACGCACGATAGAAAGACCGTAACGCATATAGCCATTAATTTTACAGAAACGACCACTAAAGAGACATTAACCAGCATTTTTTTAATTAATCCCTGACAAAGAGACACATAATAGCTTTTCTGTTTTCGAATACTTGGCCATGAGTAGATAACGCAAACACTTTTCGGGTTATTATAACAATTGTAACGAATTTTGAATAACGGGCAGTGTGCCTGTGACAACGAACACGAACACGTGGAGAGAGAGAGATAGAGCGGAAACCTACACCCGGGGGGAAAAGAGACAGAGATGAAGAGAGAGAGGGAAGGGAGAGAGAATTGCGTGCCCGCCGCGTACACGCGTACACAGAAATTGCGTATGAGCTTCCGCCACCCATTCGAGCTGTCATCGACACGCCACTACGGCCGGCGATATCCAATTAATTTGTGGCCATTATTAAAATTAAAAGCGTATGTATCATGTCGATGCAGTCTCAAGCGTGCGCGGGCGGCTGCGCTCGCGTGAGTTTCCGCCGTCTTCTCTCTCGAAGCCTGCGTTTTTTATTCGATAACCGTCAAATAGAGTTGTTGCTGCTTAATTATTAGATAGCCGTACATAACGCGCGCGCTGCGCGGCGCGGTTTCCCGTAACACGCTATCGTATTTATTAAACGCGGTCTTGTAATTCGTACTAATTACGCGCGCAACATCGCAATAACGTCGAATTGAATTCTTATCTTATGCCTCGAGGATAATAGCAAATTCTGTGTGACATAAAGGGAGATAAGGATTTTCATTGCGTTTCTAGATAATAATAATTTATCGTCGACCATGAGCGTTATACTCCCTTCTGATAACTCAACGCTGCCAAATAATCATTAGGAGTTCCCCTCATGCAACATTAATCACAAGTACACTCGGGATGGCTCGGGAACAATGTATAGTTTCGAGAAGGGGTGCCCGACATGTGGGATCGAAAAGCGAAATCCGCACGCGTTTCGGTGATTATTAAATATTTTATTTTATCGTTGTACGGGAGAGAGATAAATCGCCCGTGAGTCATTTTATCCCTATAATTCAACGATTACGTGCGCGCGCGCAATGTAGATCCATTAGAGCGGCGATCCAAAACCCGATTCAAAATCAATCGGATACATTTTCGGTAATAATCCCTTTAGTCTCTGATAACCGTTGCAAACGCAATTAACTTCGCTAATCGTAACCTAGCGTCATTTTCTGTGACGTCTCTAAAAATTTCCCTCGAATTTTACAGCGCGAAATTGATTTTGCAATGTGGCGTGCGTGATGTAATTACGTGACATGAACAACATTTTTTTAATTGAGTGTTATGCATTGCTCGGATTTCAAATGAAGAGCAAAATTCCCCATTGATATTTTTGCAACAATAGGGTCTTATTGCTGCCTCTCGCGAGCGGTTCACCTCATAAAGCGTGTTTTACGTACGCGCGGCCGGCGATATCAAATGCAGATATCGTATTTGTTCGTGACCGCGAAGGAGAAATATCGCCGATGAGGCCCGGCGTCCTTCTGAAATGTCAACGGCTGGGCATCTGGAAGTCCTAACGCGCGCACGCGGAATGGAGATGTCAGGTTTCATAAATAGCTGCATTTACATCTGACCCGGATGGGATATATTCACCGTGAGATCCGCCGGTATAATGCGGTTACTCGCAACGGAACACTTCCAAGGAAATCAGATTTTTTCCCCCTGCTGCTTGTCTCTCGCGGAACGGCGGTTCAAGTTCATCGAACGATCTGAAGTCGCGAGAAATATCCATCGAATTTTAATAGAGCAGCAAGGCCTTTTAAAGGGGATAAACGTGGAGGAAATGTAGGAATATTGCCCGCATTCATAAAATGTGGTCGAGTTATTTCTGTTATTCTCAGAGCAATATGTTTTCGAGGAATGTACATCAGCGATCAAGTCAGCAAAATCAACATTTGAAAGGAAAATATTTTTCTCATCCACGTCGTCAGAATATATATATATATATATATGTATGAAATATATTTATTCAGCAATTTTTAATCCCCAGATTGCCGGGATATTTTTTCGTATAAATCTTTCTTCAGAATTTCGGGAGAAGTCCGGAGGGAGCGTGTGTATTTCTCTCCACAATCAGATAGCGCGCGAACAGCGAATGAAATATCGCGCCTCTACCTGGAGAGTCATACCTGGTATTTCTTCAACTAGCCTGCTTCTTTTTTCCCTTCTTTCTCCCTCTTTTTGTGTTTAAACTCTCCTTTCGTTGCCGGGGAGAGAGCATAGACCGAGCAGCACTCTCCCGCGACCGTTTCCACGTCGCTCCGCCGCTCGGCCCCTATACATCATCATTAAGTCCTCACCCCCTCCCCCGGCCGCCCCCTTCTGACCTACGCCGGCACGCAAATCGCATAAAACCGGAATAAAAATTTAATGACCGCCACGGCGCAACCACCTCTGCCCTTTTCGGCTACGTGAACGCGACCGCCACGCTTAAGTCGGGACGGGGATATATTGCTGGACGTGGAAGATCGTTTGTCACACGCCACCGTGTATACAGATACGACCGTTCTACAGAATTGAACGGAATGAGGCTGGTATTTCGACATTCACGAGGGCGTCTTGGGGAAGAAGGTATTCAGGGCCAGACGACCTGTATCTATCCGATAAGGCAACCGTTTTACTCCTTCTTTCGTCGCCACGTCGCGTCCGTCCGCCCTATTATCACCGGATCTGACAGCGGCAATTTCCATTAGCCATCGCAAACGAGTATCGCGTTAAAATAATCGGAGTAATTGACGAGTACGTACGAACGTTTTCGCGAAAAATTAACACGCATCTTAGAAGCGCGTCCGTAAAATATCGTCCGTTTTTTGGACGCTATATGTCACGGTCGCAGATACTCGTACCATCGAATATGAACGCGCGAAAGAAATACCGCACCGTCAAATTTCCATACCGACGAAAATATTACGGCCCGTCAAGAAATATCTTTTTTTTTTATTCCTTGCGAATCGCGCACGTTTGGACAGTGAAAAATACAATCCGATACTCTATTAATCATGCGAAGCGAATCGAGCGGGATAAATCTGGGCTGTGCGCGATATGCGCGCTTCATGTACGCGCGGACGTCGATATTGAGTCGGACGGAAGCTCGCATGTTTATTCCATTTCCGCTTTGAGTGACTCCTTGCGAGGCGGACCCAGCGGCAGAGGATCCCCATTAATCACGTAACAGAACGCGATTAGTTGACGACGACGACGAATTACTGAGTCCTCTTTCCCCGTATCGCGTATTGGCGATCGTCGGATTGACGATGGCCTGTCGGCCGGCAATAACACACGCGAGCGTTGAGGTCGAGCCCGGAGTCACGCAAATCGTTCGATCCCGGTAACGAACTTCGCCTGACCAATCGCCTTGATCGAGTTTACCGGATAATGAGTAAACGCACGGTTAATCCCTGGTTTATCCCTATTAAATCCGCGCGTGGTGGCGAACATGCGTACCGCGATAACGTGGCTCTTATGCTCGCGAAGCGATCAGGTGTCTAACACGATGAAAAAGGGCTGATAACCCCGACGTGATGCGGATGAGATAATGCGAGATAGCGCGATTAGCTCTCGCCCGGCGCGCGTATCGCGTATCTGGAACGTACGTCAATTTTACTTCACGTCGGCCGCTCGTAAAAGCCTTTTACACGCGGACGAGGGCGGATTATGTCGGTCGTGTACGATGGAGGATAATTATTTCTGGTGACGACTTCTGATACACGATCATGCGGTGACACTTGGATGTGCGTCGCACTCGGAATAATCTCTAGCGCTTTGTTGGAACGATATTTTAACAACTCGCGCGAGCGAATGTCTTTTACGACAGTCACGTTTATGTATCTCTCTTTGTGCTGTTTATTTCGCTAGTATCAAGCGCGTTTACACGCGCCGCTCTTACGGTTCGTTTATCGCGTAGTAAAGTAATAATGTAAAACGGTTGGAGCGCTAAAGAAACGCGACTGCATGCACAAACTGTAGCACAATTTCGCTGCGACTCACATGAGCATTATTTCGTTTTAACAAGAGCTACATACGTCAACAAATCTCGGTATATCAAAGTGCGAGACCACGTCGAATCTTCGTAGAATCTCTCTCGGAAGAGAGTCGGCACTCGGAATTGCTTTAAACGTTGACTCTCCGAGTAACGCCGGATTTTGTTTGATTCCATTTTAATTCGCTCTCCGGACGTGTTTTACGGTTACCATAAACGTAACTTGAAGCGCGATTAACAATTACGGCGTGCGGGTTTCTCAGGATATAACCGTCGTCGTCCCAAAGTAAAGTGCGCCATAGACCATGGTCGCCATATTTGCGAGATTAAGACAAGTTTAACGATCTCGTTAATCTATTAGTAGCTATACAGAGTTCAATATTGTTACCAGCTACTTCTTGACATATCCCGCATGTATTTTACAGTTCTTTCATCGGCATAATGTCGGAGTCAAGAGTCTCTCGATCTTATCAGATCTCGATCCAATCAAAATTACTTCTATGTACAAAGAAATATAAAAAAGACACTGTATATTTCAAAATTCTTTTTTATAATGACGTTGAGCGATGATTCTGAAAAAATTTAAAATATACGAGACAACCATTTTACGCGTTCGCTTTGAAAGATCCACAAATGAAAACAGCTAATTACAGTTGCAATGTAAAAAAGAAAATAGGAATGACGTTTTACATAGAACAATTGTTTCTTTTGCCGGGCAAATTGGATGAAACGGAGCGTCAAATTATTCCATTCGGCATACGCCCGCGGAATATTGTTTTTATTTTCCGATCGGAACATTTGAATTTTCGCGAATTTACGAAGCGACAAATACGCATCATTCGATTCTCCGCGTTTGTTAAAATTATCGAAGCCAATGACCCGCCAAGCGCATTAACGCGTTTACGTTCACGAAAATCTTGATACGAGTCGGTATCGCGATATTTGACTCGTATCACATTATCATCGCATTTTCACTTATTTAAAATAGAATCGGATATCCTTATTTTGAGACCTGGACAAAAGGGAATGAAATTTTTATACATTCATATTCTTTTCTTTTAATTCATCAAATTCTATGTATATTTTTGAGTACCTCTGAATTAAAGAGTACGTAGAATGTAATTTACTTTAATCGATGACACATATTTTAAGAATCATTAAGAATTTATTGCCGTCTTATTCGCAGACTCGCTTGTCTTCTATATGCTTTAGAAATTTATGACAAATCTACCCGTGTACTAATTTATGGACTGACCTGATATATTCATAAGACTAATATGTTTCCGCGAGCATCGGCAGAAGTTTCACAACCGCCGTATCCGCGTAAATAGCTTGGGATCTTTGCTTCTCCCTCAATTTTCTTGGGAAACTGAAAACGTCGCGCGTTTCCGCGACGTTTGCCTTCCATACCTCTCCATCTCATCTCCTTCCTCCCCCCCTTCTCTCTCTCTCTCTCTCGCGTCCAAGACCTCTTTCGTTAACTCAGTTAAAGCAACTTACGTTAACTCACCGCCGACTCGTAGGCGTTATGGCACGCAAGCGACATTTATAATATTCACTTTGCGTCTACCGGAGAAAGCCCGCCGTGTAGCAAGCCCGCCGTCCGGAAGTTGCGGCAGGAAGTATCGTCACGCGCACGTCGCCGTGAAGGCGCCGGTCGCGGGGGCGGTTTTACGCCGGTGGGACAACGGGAACGAGAATTGAATTTACGATCTTGAGCGCACAAAGCGGATGCTCCAGTTACCCGGGGCCACCCGATGCCGCCATCCAGATATTGTCACTCAAGCTTTAACTCCAACAATAGGCGAGGCATACTCCGTGAGGAGAGGGTGGAGAGACGGGTGGAAGGGAGGGAGGGAGGGAGGGAGGGAACGCGCTGTTTAGTCTCTACGTCTGGAGAAGGCAAAGTATTACTGTCGCCGTATAATTCCGCGCGTGACTGCAGCACGCGAATACGGCTTCGTCGCTGTCGCGCGAGATAACGTGGAACACATGTATGTATGCGAGGGAATTGCGCCCGTCAATTCGTTTCGCTACGGCACAATTAATTTCTCGGCAAATTCACCGGGAGATCAAACGAACCGCCTTGGGCGAGTTACGAGCACGTTTTTTAACCCTCTGCGGTCGTCGGGTCGTTCGCTCAGTCTCGGTGACCAAACCATACGGATCGAACGGTGCGCGCCGCGCCGCGCGGTCGCGCGGCTCTCGCGAAATATTACAATACGCCGCGCCGTGCCGCGAGCCCCGCGGTAAAAGACGGATGCGGTAATTTTCCGGTACGGGTTTACGCGGCGGGAGAAACAAGTCTAATGTAATAAGCTTAATACCCCGGGAAAGTTGCCGCGCAACTTTCGGCCCTAGCCCCCCATATTTCCTTCTTTCGGCCGTTTGTTCGTGGCGCAGTTATGACAAATAATAACGCGTTATGCGCGCAAGATGAATTAGAACCGCGAAAACTATCGCGCTTTAACGAGCCGGAGCGCTCGTGAGGAGGGTCGTTTCCTGTGCGTGCGCTTATCCTCCTCGCGACTTTATAAAACGGATATTGCGCTCCTATCGACTCGCTACGGCCGTAAACCCGACACCGGAAAGGTATCGCGAAGGGTAAAACGTAATAAATTGTACGCGGAGAGATCGACAGCACACCGGTTAATACCGGGCCCTTGAAACGTGCGCGTGCAGGCCGCGCCGGCCCACAAACGGGCGCTGTATCTTTTACGATTTACACGTTTCATCGAGTTAGCGCACTTATTGTGAATTTAGCCGCGCCGCGCCGCGCCGGTGTCTGAAGCCCCTTTATCGCGCTATTGCGTCTGGAGATCGTAAAGGATATCGATCCCATCCGTAATTTATGTACACACAGCGTGGGTACACACGGACGATAGTATACCGGATGGAGCAACCATCCCCCTCCCTTCCCCGCCTCCTTCTCCCGAATGTTTACGGTGATTCGTGCGGCTGGAAAACGATAAGTCAGGTACGCCCGCGAAATTATCGAACGAGTCCGAATAAACTCCGACTCGGCGATGCGAAGCACAGACGCGGTTTTTACGGCCGTACGGGAGATATTGTTCTATTAACGGGTGATTTGTGTAAGCGAGGTTAAAAATTAATTAAGAACTGGTTGCACAACCGCGGCCTCACCTTTATTTATTCGCGTTGTCTTCATAAAGCCCCCCGACTCAATCCCGTTATTCTTAAAAATTCACGGGGCATTACAGATAATGATATTCATCGTGGGAGAAAAGCATTCTACTAAGATGCATCGTCGGATGCGCTTATTTTTCTCTTTCCTTTCAGCGCCGCGCAATGAGTACGAATTGCGGGACGCCCGGAGAAACATATTTCAATTACGCAAGAATTATAACGCGCCTCCTCGCTAACAGCGATTTATTAGCCGGCGGAACGATTCATGAATTCCTTTTTCCTCGTTTCGCGCCTGTTAACGCACCGGACGATGAATTATGATTGTATTAATAATTTATGACGCGGGCGACGCTCCGTCCGTCCGTCGCTCCGTCTACAGTCGAAATATTAAATTTGCGCTACGAGAGATTGGATGCTGTACTGTCAAACGGTACCGCGATCACGTTACACGCGAGCTCATTCTTACGCGATATCGCTCCGCAAATTGTCCCGTATAAATAAATCTTTACCTACAATCGTCCCGGCACTTTCGTCGCGGATTCTCTCCCGTATCCCGTAATCGTGCTCGTCGAGAATACGTCGGTCGGTCCGTTTCAAATACGAAATCCCGGGGCGCGCGACGTAATCCCGCCGCGATAACTCGCCCGGCCAAAGGGTCAAATGCCTCCCGCGGCGAGTCGCCCAAGATTACGAGCTACGTGCTGTGCAGCTGCAACATATTTTCAGATACGCCCGCTCCTCCCCCTCCCCCCGGTCCGCTCTCTCGGCCTATTTGACATACCGCCCTCCCGGCGCGCCGAAGGGATACCCTCCCCTAAATCGGAATATCCCAGCGAGGCGCGACCAGGCACGCTTCCCAATTCGTATTTCACGACGCGGGTCGGACGCGGCTTTGCTCGCCCGTGCGTCCTTCGTGCCGACCATATTCCGTCCACGAAGCGATATTCCATTCGGTCTCTCGCCGTTTCTCCCAACGAGCATTCACCCGCATCCCCGAGAAAGAGAAAGAGAGAGGAAGAGAGGGAGAAAGAGACTCTCTCCTGTGTCCGTCGTCGCGTAGGCGGCACACGGTCCACCCCCCCGCTGTTTGCGAAAGGTTTTACGATGTTTGCCGTCCATGTGGAGCCTTATTGTTATTTACAACGACGACCGTGCTCTTGCGCGTCGCGACGCTAACACGCTCGGCTTAATGAAACTCGCGGACATTAGTCCGCGCGAACTCTCGTCGTGCCACTCGCGAAAAATAAGCGGAGGAAAGTTTTTGAGATCGTAGAATTGGTCGTAACAATGTTGATTAGCGACGCTCTAGATTAATTAGATTTTCCTCTCTTCAGTTGTATCGAGAATTTCTGATCCGGGAAGGGAAGGGGGGAATCGCTAATTTACAGTTAGTTAATCAGTGGACTAACGGCATTTAATCAACTTAGCTGATGTGCGCTATTGGATTTGTAATGATGCGTAGGATTTATAATGTGTGCCGCACATGATCGTTTAATATTACGTAGTACAAAATGGTAATAAACGCTTTCGCGCTTTTGCGACCGTAAATTCTAACCCCCGGCGGCAACACTCGCGAAATCTCGCCCAAGTATCTCTCTCGCTCGTGGAGATGCGTATAATTCGCGTTTCGACGCACAATTCAAGGAGATATTTGGAATCCGTGCCGGGGAGGATTCTCTTCCCGCGTTAGTCGGCGATTCCATGAAATATACAGTTATGGGGGCGTATTATAAACTCAAGGGTGGATGAGGGGGATGGGCGAACCTCTTCCATTCCTTGCCTCCCTCGGAGCTTGACTATACACCACCGTTACTCGAACTTCATAACGAATACCGTCAGTGAAACTCAGACTTGACGCTTCGAAGGAGGGAGCGAGCGAGAGAGAGAGAGAGAGAGAGACTCCGAGTGAATCGATAAGCTTTATGAACGATATGAGGAATCGCAGGGAACCGGCCGGAACGATAAATCGTAGTCCCAACTGTACTCAGAGAAACGATAGGATTACTATCGCGGTATCGATTACAGGTAGTACGATTTGTTACTCAGAAGTGTCGAGAGAGAGAGAGAGAGGTACGATACACCGCCAAAGTAAGACATGAACAGCCACACTAACAAATAGCACCCTCCGTACGTTTTCAATAATCAGCGAAATCATTTGCGACGATGAGTCACGTATGCCTCAATCGTATCAAGCCTCACGTATGAATAAAAAAAGAGGGTAAAACTTCTGTTTAGGGGAGACACTCCAATAACCTTGTCCTTCACACATGTCATATATTATAAAGCTCATTTCTGAGGTAACCTTCTGAGATAACCTTCAAAAACTTTTTAGCCGTTGCTTGTTTATGAAAAAGTTGGCGAAAAAAAATTTAAAAATATAACAGTTTTCAGTACTGAAAAACATAAGTGACTAATGTGAAAATAATACATACATAGTATAAGCGGGGGGATCCGTCCCTCCTTTTGCACTCTCATCCTAAATAACTTCACTCAAACTCAATCTATATTACTGTGACAGTATTTTTTTAGCGACTCTTATGAGAAAGTTATTTCTTAATATAAAACGATTCCACGTGGATTTCCAACTTTCCATTCAAAGCGAGATCTATTATTTGTACGGTTTTACACGTGTTTCCAATTGCGTACAACGATACTCCTCGTTATAAAAAATTTGTAAGTATATTTTTGGATGGGATGGGAGCTTCGCGGAATGGCTGAAACCTTTTGAAGGTTACTCAGGAGGGTGATCTCTAAAATATATGTGAAGGACAAGAGATCATTGGAAGTGCCTTCCCTATACAAGAGTTTTACCAAAAAGAGAGTCGAAATTATTTTCCATGACCAAAAGAAGTCTGATCCGCGCTATTTCATTGTAATGCGTATGGTCGATAATGGGCGTGTATTTTTACGTATTTCAGAGTATGTTCCGCTCGACGCTCGGGATGTTTTGGCGTTTCCCGATCTGTTATCGCATTGTATCAAGTGGCGTATCGAAATCAATTGAATACACGGCTCGTTGATGTCCGCACATAAAGTACGACAGCTGTAAACAAAGAGAAATCATTAAATTGATTTTATAGCGCGGACCTCACGCCTCATCGACCCCATTGTGTGCGACGATACCGCTTTTACCCCTTTTGATACCTCCATCGGGAATCATATCGCAACGAGTTACATAGAATTTTCCAAATTGACGCGGATAATTTAACACAGTCGGCGTCGTAGGGAGGGGAGGAGAGGGATGAGGGGAGACGGCTGTCATCTCGTTACAATCGTTACATTAACGTGGAAGTGTCATATTCCGGTTTCGATAATCGATTTCAAGCGTATATCCAGGCGATGACAGTCGAAAAACGTTTCGACGCGCGGTGCGAAAAAATGCATGCGTATGTTAATTAGTCGTAATTACTCGACGGGAAGATCAATTTTCTGGGACACGACAGGCGCGCGGTGTCGTGTATCTTCAAAATAAATTAACAGTTAAAATTATTAATGCTGCAATTTGCGCGCAAACGCTTTGCAATTGCCCGTGGGATCTATCTCGCGGCACTCTTTTTCACGGCTAATAAAATGGCGTCAACAGGATGTTCTATCGATTAAAGTTGAGCACAGCTGGGCGAGTAGACGCGGTATCATTGAATTCTGAAATATTAAAATGCAGTGACGGGGGGTTGCGTACAATGTTACCCCTTGGTAGATACCCGGAGGGTGGAGAGGGACCGACGACGCGGCGGTGGCGGAAATACAGCAGATATTGAAAATGCCCTTCCCTCCGCCTTCGCAATTCCCGGTATCTTTTTTGACGGCGAAGGACCGGGGTTAGGCATTCCCGATGCGGAATCAGGTAAAAAAAAAGAGGGGGAGAAAAAAGTTACTCGACCGTGCAATGGCGATGGATATCGTTGTGTAACGGGCGGGAAAATCGTCTGGTGTTTTGTCTCGTTAATGGTACAACTCCGTATACACGACGTATATACACGCACGTGCGTGAGTATCGTTGTTGTCGTGCGGATGGGAAATAATTAGCCACTCTCATTTTTCACGACGGAACCAGTCATACCGGCCGTAATATCTGATTGGCTCCGGCCTTAATAAATTTCCCGGGATTGATATTAAAAGTGCGGACGATTACGTGGGAGACGTGGCTCGTCGCAGGACGTTGGCAATCGTTGAATTATACCCTGATATTACACGTGGCATGTCAGGTTTCCTCGCTATCTTTCATCGATTCGAGTATTTATGTCTTTTTTTTTTCTCGTGAAAAAGACGTCCAATAAGATTTCTGCCGAAAGAGAATTCGACTGCATGACTGTTGACTCAAATAACAACAAGATGCATCTAATATCAATTAACAAAGTTTAACTTTATCACGTTAATCTTTTCCAATAATAATAAAATTTTACAAATATCTTGTCTATGAGACATTAGAACACATATTATTTATATAATTAAGATAGTTAATACCAATTGGGTGTTGCGTCTCGTATTTGTTTCTTGGACCACTTTCGCGATCATATACATATATCAACGTCGCGTCGGCGTCGTATCTCAAGCTGGTGCAAGGCCGAAGAACTGGCGCATGGAATTGTTTCCATCCTAACTTTTCCTCAACAAGTAGGTGGGTGTGGTTATCCGGCGATATATACACGAACTGGTGTGTTGCGCGCGAAGGGTGCCTGTGTATTTAATTTCCGACGAAACGAATGGAATCGGTGGCTGTGCCACGAGAGATCGAGGAGCGAAATGGAAGGTACGGGGGAGGAGAAAAAAAAGAGAAAGATGGGAAGAAAAGGAAAGGTAAGAAAGCGGGGAAACTTGCACAATCGCTTTCGGGCTCGCCGAATCCGCCCCCGCAACAGTTCGGAGGCCATCGGTTATTCGTGTATATAGGATCCTCTATCTCAATTTATAATACAGCGAGTCCGCATGCGGCGGCAGCGTCGGCGTCGGCGTCGGCGGCGGCCGGACGAGAGTCTCATCGAGCGGAAAATGGTTTTTCGTAGGAAATGTGGCGTGCGGCCGCTACGCACACAATAGTACCCATCGGAGATTCGATGATATCGCGAAATTGAAACGCCGGATCTTAAATGGCCGGATAGTATCGGCCGGATGCGTGACGAAGGAAATCATTGTCGTCGTTCGGACTGACGTAACTTTTGGCCTTCCCGAACGTTACGCGCGTTACATATCGGGAATAAAATCTCTTATCTGCAGACGATCTCTCTATAGCGGGAGATGTCAAATGACGAATATCGATCGGACAAGATTTTTAGATTTTGATATATTATTTAGCGCCGATAAAGTCGAACGAGCCAAAAACGGATCAAATTAATCGTAATTTATACTTACTAGAGATAGACGAATATGAAATCGATGAATGTGAAATTTTATTCCGTGACGACGCGGAAGTTTCGTAATGAAAAGCATGGCGTACGCGCGAGATTTAATTAATGTGAATTTATAAAATACAACCATTCTTCTAACGTTCCACGCACAGTTTCGCCGTTGGAAAAATAATTTGCAAGACAATGGAACGGGTAATTCTCATATGGTATCCAGGTTTCTAGAACGCACTGTTTTATATGTTGATGACGGGGTGATTACATACACCGGATGCTCCGGCAACCGAACTTAAGAATTGAATGAATGCAATTTCACTCGCCGCTTCACGTTGAAGGCGCATTACGTAAACACGCGTTATAAAAACATCTTTACGGCGGAACTCGTCCGCGCTTTTATATTAAAATCCTGGGGCATCCTTCTTTCATCCGTGCCGTTAATAACGTTAGGCGTTCCCATTTTACGTCTCGCGGCATGCAAATATTTTTTGTTCCGGAAACTACTTTAAACGTGTAATAACAATAGAAAACGTTCAACAAAGGCTCGGATAATCACTGACCCAGATATATATTGATCACGTGTAGGCGTGCACCCTCCTACACACATTATATCCACATGCAATCACGCTCTCGCGAGTGAGAGATTCAGTGTATTTTTTGTATTTAATTAAATATCCATCTTATAGCGCTCGGCAAAGGAAATTTTTAACGGAGCTGAAACATTTTTCGCCTCCTTTTGTGCACCGCCTTGCCATGGAAAGGGATATTCCATTGACACGTAGACATGGTAGTCTCGTTTGAGAAAAGAAACCTTCAGCGAGAGATAGAATCCGAAGAAAGGTATCGGTGTACTGTCAAGTTTCATCCTCGAAAAATCAACCCATTAACGTTACATGACATCAAAAAAGCGAGACTATTTCTTCCTCGCGAGAAAGGACGTTTACAGGATGTTTCTCAACATGTTTGACTTGGTCACGACACTTTATGTTGAAGGTGGTTTATATTATAGAAAATAAACATTTCCTAATCATACGCAATCTAAAAGAGGGAGAGAAAGATAAAGAAAAAGATGTAAGCCGGAACGAACTGTAACTAGTTACGGGACGGTGTCTTCGAGTGAATTGAAGACTAATGTCGCTGTCGTGCACAATTCCGTCGAGATGATTGACACATTCGTCTTCGGTCCGTCTCGTTGGCCTACGATCGGTTTCCAATACGCTCCCTAATTCCTACATATCTGTGCAGGACGTTGTCACTCATATTTGACATGTTTCTCAGAACGTATCCTGCGGCATTTGCACGCACGATGTGCACGCGATCACCCGCTGACACATATGCCTAATCGCAGTTTGCACGCACCGCCCGCGGGATTGGGATATCTGCCCAGGTTTAGTACGATTAAGGTTCTGCTTTTTCCTGACAATTAATTTCAGACGATATCACATGTTAATTTGAAGCAAATAACGTTTATATGATATTGTCTGGCGTGTGTAAATATCTGCCGATATTTTATAAGAAACTTTAAAACCCGTACCCCTTTCTGTAAGTTTCTTGCATGCTTCTGTCTGACTACATAGCGCTGTTACTACTGTTCCGGACGGGCGCCGCACTCTCTTTTTTGTTTTCGGTCGCCGTAACTATATGTATGCGTTCCCGGACGTTGTAATATCGTCGGCCAGGTGCCGATGTACGATATCCACTCCTGTAATATTCATTTCCTAACGGTAAAAGCCCTCTCAGCGACTCTTTCAAGCTTGGATATCGGAAAAAACGAGGCATTTCCGTTAGTAAATGTCACGGAGGTTGGTAGATGGGCAGTGCCCACATATTACCAATCAATTTGCCTCTGTCGATACAGAGGTGGAGAGCTAGCCAGGAGAAAATATCAGGCTAACTGCACCGGGCGAACGGATACGGCGGAGTGAAAGAGAGAGTGACGGAGAAAGGCAGATAGAGGAATATATAGGACGCTTATGCGCGCGAGTACAGAGATGGCCCCTCCATCATATTTAACTGAGATAGCCAATCATCCCTGTCACTAGCGGGTGATAGATTATTTTAATCAAGTTATTTCACCCGAAACCCGATCATTCTCGGCGATAGACGCTCGAGGACGTGTGTAGGTACGCGCGCGAATGTATACATAAAAATCAGATTAGCCGTTGGAAGTGGGAGTATTACTCAGCGTTTTAACTCGAAAACAATCGATGGGTGTCTGTGCATTTTCACATGACAGTATTCAAGCCGGTTAAATTAACGATTGCGGGTCGTTGTCTTGCAAATTTCCACGTATCGGTCGCTAGCGATCGCTTTATATATCTTCTATCGCTTGCCTTTTTAAAGAAACGGCATTTCAGCTGTTTTATTTGAATGTACTCTGGGAACAGATCTTGGGATGTACAGAGTACGGTGCGAAGTACTGAATTATTGTTGGGAGATCTTGCGCCGCGCCGCTTGGAAAGTTTATCTCGAACTGCCTCACGCCCGAGTGATTTTTTCAATAATTCGCGAACGTCGGCTAAGTGTAAATCGCTAATCTCTATGTAGTTCTCTTCTTTTCTTTTCCCTTCGCGCTTCTTCGATAATGTATTTTTTAACTCCTCTGATGACGAATTGATCGACGGCCGGCTACGTGAGTTTCCAAGTTCTTATCGAGTTTCCAGGGACTTTCGATATCTCCAAGTTCATTCGTACGAATCTCTTTTTCTGCTTTCACAAAGTATTGCTCCGTTTTAATATGATATTCCTTGTTAAGCTTTTCCATCAATGTTCAATCGTAAAGTCAATTAAAAAAAAACGACAAGCTACAAATTGCAAGAATTATAATTGAAAATTAGTCGTACGCAGCTCAAATTAAAGTTTTAACAAATAATATTATAAATATTTTATCGTTACTTCATTTAGCGTTGGAGTTAATAACAACCCAGGTTTAATAACGTGTAATAAATTTATAGGACATGGAAGGACCCATAAATATTCGAGAAGCATTATTAGGTTCAGTAATTTATTATTTCTGAACATCTGGAAAAATTTATATGTAGATTATCATAAATTACTCTGTCTATAGAAAGTAATCCGAAGAGACGGAACATTTCAAGAAAATTATCGCTTCCATGTATTTTCAATTTCTAACGCCATTAAATTGCGTGACAACAAAACAAATCCGGCACAATATTGCGGTCTTATAGGTTTTATCACGGAGATCAAGATATCAAGAATAATAATTTGATACTGCCTGAAGGTCGATCTCGGATCATCTCCCAGTTCGTGGCTCGTGGCTCGTTGTCGCAGCTGAATGTCTTCGCTCCCTTTATCTTCCTTTACAAGTTGTGGGAGCTTCTTTTTTGTAAACGAGAGTAAACCCCTCTTTGTGGGGAAGTCCGCGCAGTTTACAAGAAATACGAGTGTTCGGCTGACGGTGGGTTGAGCTTTAATCTGCTTTTATTTCCCGTATCGCTCCCCCGCGGTGCGATCTTTATGACAAGATCGTATGATATGTAAAAACATTAAATGTATTGCTGTTATGGGAATTCGCGAAAAAAAGACATCAGCGAAAGAAAGTCTCGCGAGCTGCATGATGTACCCACCACTGCCATCTTCCACCCTCAAGTTTATAAGATTCCACGGTACACACAAG
>NW_020210447.1:0-2404 GCF_003070985.1 Temnothorax curvispinosus | reverse complement strand
GTGGGACGTGGTGGTCGATCTCTTCTTCTACAGAGATCCCGAGGAGGCAGAGAAAGAAGAACAGGCTGCGAAGGAGATCGCGCCGCCGCCGAAGGAATTCACTGGTCCGGTGGAGACTGCCCCTACAGTGCCCCACACCTCCTAAAAGTAACGTAGAGGTCACATGGGGTCCAATGGACCCCACAACAGTTTCCATTTGCGTTCTTTTTGATGTATCGACTCAAACCTTGAACTGGAATTAATTTCTGATTTCCTCTTGATAATCCAATAATTTTAAAAAAATTTTTATGTTGAAAAAATTTTTTTTCGAGAAATTTGACTTTTTTCACAAAAATATTCATCAAAATTTTTTGAAATAAAGCAAAAAAACTTTGTGCGTTTTACTCTCCAAATAGTATACTTTAAAAAAAAAAAAAAAAAAAAGCCTGGGGTCCACTAGACCCCATGTGACCTCAACGGGTTAATGGTGTAGTTTTTCGTGCAATATTATAAGCTTTATTGTATATAAGGTACAGTTTAATAACTTTTATAAGAAAATACTCAAGGGTTATTTTATGTATTGTGATGCACTTAAGTCATAAAATATACCTGTGTATATAATGCAATAATTTTATAATAAAAAAATAGTTTATATGATATATATAGGTTTATACGTAATATACATATTTTTATATAATAGTTTATATAAGGTGTTTCCCCTATAACTTAATTAGCATCAAGTGTAGATATTGTCAGCAGACATTATATATGTGCATCATGTATTGTATGCAAAGAGATACTGTTAGCGATAGCTACAACGCTGTCATCCACATTTTAAACTCACATAATGTATCTGTTGCTTTTTGTATAATAAAGAAAGATCATATTCATATGACAGAAAACTATCTTTTATAGTACATGGCGCTGTCCAACCTCCCATCACAGCTCCACATGCTATACTCGTATTCCACTCAAATACATAAGTACAGTTAGCACATAATGTTTATATACTGGAAGTACCTAAAAACGATCGAATTTTATCCGCGTATAACACCACTATTTATACATCATTTATGTTAAAACATGTGTCTCCGCATTTGTAAAGGTGAAGGATACGTAAGAATATTTCATATTACATCAACTTGCTTGTATCGTGTATACCTATATCGTCGCTTCATTAGAAAGCTGCAATATAATCTTTTTTATCGCTATCCGAAGCATTACTTTTCGGAGGTAGATCAGTTCATCGTATATTTCAATTTATTTACTATTTAAATGATAAAAGTACACGAGATGTAAGCTATCCTCTAAATACTTTACCTTTGTTGCGCGATTATGATAATATTAAGTATATGTGCTCTTGCAAGTATAATGGAAAAACAGAATTACGACGCGCTGTACCAGATTCTATCACATCGTAGGTACCGACTGCATTTTCCGTCAACGACGCGCATGGATTAGGCCTCATAGAGGAACCCAAAAAGGTTGTTACACATATGTATATACATATACATATTTATATTATCTATATACGCGCACGGAAATCCTGAGATTAAAAAAAAAAACAAGTTATTTAATAAATTTCCTTGGAGAGTATATTTAATAATTTAATTTGCTACAACAAAGTAAATGGCGCAAGTTTTATTAATTCTCCAATTCTCTTTCTAGAAAGACAACTTTGTGTGATCTGTGTGAGGATGAAGATTGCGAAGATATATGCGTTTCGAAACCTGGTAAA
Source organism: Temnothorax curvispinosus (assembly GCF_003070985.1). Taxonomy (NCBI): domain Eukaryota; kingdom Metazoa; phylum Arthropoda; class Insecta; order Hymenoptera; family Formicidae; genus Temnothorax; species Temnothorax curvispinosus. The sequence continues at coordinate 687 of NW_020210447.1, read as the reverse complement.
CGAAAGGACAATGCTACAGCGTCCGCTGCATCCCACGTTTACACTTGTGTATATTTACAATTTACGTTCTTCGCGTTTTACTATTCGCTTTATAAGTACTTGTAATTATATTGTTATCGAGGATAATTATTTCATTATACTATAAACTTTAAATCTAACAAAGTAACGTAAAGAAGCTGTATAAGTTGCGACCAAAGTATATATACTTGTTATACAGAATATAAGATATTATAATCTTTTTACGGAATGTCCAAATCAAACTAACATAAGATTTAATTATTTAATGATAATACTAAGTCTATATAATAAAACTTAATAATGTTTCTTGTTATTAATTAGCAGATATTATTTTTCACATGCTATAAAAGTCCTTCCGATACACAAGTATTTGTACGAAATGCTTCATTTGCATTTATTTTTATATTGAAAAAGAAGAAAGGGAATAATGGAGAAGTAGATGTAAAGCGATAGGAATTTATGAAACACAATTTATTAATGTAATATATTTAGATAATTTTATATGGGGTTTTCAAGACGCTTTATTCGACAATTTATAGAAATATTGAAAATAACGTACTGCTCAGTAATTACGTACCTACAATCTAAAACAGAAATAATAACAACCACATCGCTATGCATGTAGAAGATCGTCATCGCTGTCCGATTGACACTGCGTAGGATCGGAAG
>NW_020210446.1:5804-6848 GCF_003070985.1 Temnothorax curvispinosus | reverse complement strand
CCCCCAGCCCGCAGCGGCGTTTGTCGTGTCGTACCCGCGCTTCACGCTTCGACAATCTTCGATCGCTACTTTTCGGCCGAATCGTATCTCGCAAATCTCATCGAGAGTTGGAATCAAATCGGTGACAGATATAGAGATCTGAGATTTACGCCGAGAGGTAAATCACTAGTTTCCACTTATATACTCGAATACAATTCCTGATAATAATGCAGAGTTATTTTCATGCTTTTTTTATTTATATTTTTTATACTAGATTAAATGTTACATGTAACCATTTTTATTAAATTTGATAATTACTAAAATTATTGTATTTATTGTTATGTAATCGTTATTATTAGAAATAATCAAAATTTTAAGTATTATTTACGGTATATTAGACGAATATTGTTTGTGAAATAAGCACCTAGTTAATATCTCTATTTGACAAGTATAATAATCACTTATTCAATAATTTTATCGTTCATTCCTATTAATATTTTAATATTGAACAGCAAAATTCATTGTTGATGAGTCAATTTTTGGTGTTTATAAGTATGAAAAAATGAATAATAATGTCAATAGTGTTTTTGTTTTCCTAAATACATAGACTGACATAGAGAGATGATTTTCAATATTTGCACCATTGAAAGCTGAACTCACCAAATGTACGACTTGAATCCCTCTGACCTGCGTTGAATTTCGCCGACGTGGCGTTCAATTATAGCTTTGATATTGTGACCGTATAACTTGGTATGGTATTGTTTATTAAAAACAGCATCGCACATCGCAAGTCACCGAATGGTGAATTTGTAATTACAACCCGATACTTTGTTACAAGAATTCTTTCGTAACGAGATCGATCTGTTTCTGTCAACCAAGTAATAATGTCTATAAATTCATCTATTTTCGAGATATCGATAACTTGAATTCTAACTAATTCTCAATAAAATCTAAAAAATTTCTAACATGTTTTAAAAGATTCCTGATTAACATTCGAAATAAAAAACAAAAAAAAATTTTTTTATTCTTATTGTTAACCGAAAATTTCCCAAGTTTCCATAGATT
>NW_020210446.1:5090-5704 GCF_003070985.1 Temnothorax curvispinosus | reverse complement strand
TAAAAAACAAGAAAAAATGTTTTTATTCTTATTGTTAACCGAAAATTTCCCAAGTTTCTATAGATTAAAAATAGTTTCTAGGTTTCTTTTCTTTGGAATTCTACATAAAACCTTTATCAAATTATTAATTTATATATTGATGCTTATTGAAATAGTAAAATTATTGCCAAAATTTTCATTTAACTTAAATGTTTTCAAAGATATAAAGTATCAACTTTACATTTATTTGGTTTACTATTTATGTTTTAGCATATTTTTCACACTTAATCGTCGAGTTCTTTTTGGAATGTATATTTAAACTGTCTCACGGAACTAAAACTCTGCGTATTACATCAAAATTTTGAATATAAAGTGTTAACTTCATAAAAGTCAAATATTCGGCTTTGTTGATTTAAGCAGATCAGATCAAAAGCGAAATGCTAATTCTTTCGCGGGAGATTCGCATGCATTGAGAGTCTTTAAATGTGCTCGTCACATATCCATTAGTAATGAATGATATTCGAATAATTAAGTCAACATTGAATAAACGTTTATCAAAATTAAAATATTTTGTCAGGTAATTATTCGGGAAGGAATGATGTCGCTCGAATCTCTATACCTCAATATATGTGTGT
>NW_020210446.1:0-4990 GCF_003070985.1 Temnothorax curvispinosus | reverse complement strand
TCCTTTATTTTTCACGATAAAATAACGATTCTCGCGAGCAAAAGGATACAAGATTATTATCGTTGGCACATCTAAGGTATTAAACTACCCTTTATCGTCACCGGCGTTTGCCTTATGAACGATCGACGTTTATATCTCTCTACGATAGTATCGTCGCCATGTAAGAGAGAAATGATCGACGGTGAGATATACGACGAAATAAACGTTTAAAATATAAAAGTAACAAGTTAGCCGCGAAGCGACCGACCGGTCGTTTAAAATGTGCTTAAATTAACTTGCGCAATGAGAGAGAAAAAAGGAAAAAAGAGATAGAGAGAAAGAGAAGCGTCCTGAGTCCTACATACGGTAACAAAAAGTAACGCATAAGCCCCATAGGCGTCGAGTCGTTTCGCGAACGTTATATCTGTACAGCGGCGCGTAATTACTTTGATTGGCGGCCAATTACTACGACGTGGCTAGTTTATTTTAAACGAAAATAAATAATTATCAAAATGAACCTCTTAACGCGCCGTATAACGTTATTATCTCTATCTTATGCGCGTGAGATTGGCAGGCATGCAACATTGCTAAATCATCTCGGATTTGTTAATTATTAAGCGCTGTCTTCTACATTTAGACTTCAAGTCGTGTGATAAGTATCGAAAGCGAATTCCATAATTGATAGAGCGTAACATGAGAGAGGCGTCGCTGGCCTCACGATAAATTATTCACGACCGTTAATTTGCCAAGAAAATGTACATTTTCAAATGTTCTTCGAATTACCCAAACGTAACTAGAAGACAGATCGCTCAATTTATACTCGTATACAACACGGTGTAAAATTTTAATTCCCATTTTCTTGAACTCGAAATTACAAACAATAATTTTAGTTTGCGAAAGTACTCCGTATCTCTCATTGCGCTTGTTTCTCAAGCGAGGATTACTCCCCGAACAGCTCGGTCTGAAATCTCCACGTTGCAGGTTTAGAAATCTGGTCACCTTAATCGCGCAATTTGAAAGAGACTTTCAAGAGATTTCGAGCAATGAGGAAAACGTATCGCTCGAAAATGGGCTTGTTAAATGTAAGATCGGCGCGCGTTCACTCGTGAGAGGCCGGGAGCCGGGAATCCAGCCGCGTGTCGGTTCTCCCGTATTTTACAACGGCACGTGCGGCTCATTATGGCGGCGAAGAACAACGGGCCTTCGTTACAGCCGCACGCCGCGCCGGTATACGTATACTGTTATCGTTAAGCATGCAGCGCGAATACGGTAAACGATCGTAGACTATTCTTAGTACTTTCACGCGGCGAGACACTCACCTTAGAGCCCGTTGTGTGGTCTTCATCTTCGATGGGCGCCCTGTCTCCCGCTCCAAATGACGTCTCCTCTCTCTCCTCCGTCCGCCTTCTCTCCGCGCGATCTGTCCGTCCCTTTTCTCCTCGCTCCGCTCTCGGCTGCTGTCTCGCCGATTCGTCGCACCGTTGAGACGCGCGGCTCCGGTGATCGGCCGCGAAATCAAAACAACACTGTCGAGAAGTTCGTCGGAGTAACCACCTTGTTCGCGCGAGAAACGATCGTACGGTTATTATCTCGGAGATCACACGGGAGATCACTGACGAAACGTGGAACTATCGGCAGAATTATCCGCACGCACTCGAATCACGTTAACACCTCGCGCGCAAGAATCACGGCGTTGACTTCACCAGTCGCGAAAACAAAGCACTAGGAGATCACACTTTCGCGACGCGTCGACTTCTCGGGGTTTCCGATATTTAGCATTTACATAAATCTCTGTTTGTCTCTCTTCTTCCGCGCGCGAAGACGCGAAGATGAACCGTCGTAATGGAGTCGAAAATTTAGTCGAGCGATTTTTTTTTTCGGAAGCTCAGAAAGATCGACGACGTACACGTACCATCCTTCTTCTTTCGAACGGAGGCAGCTGGCTGACGATCGACACCTTCACCGCGGCATCCGCCAGGTGTAAAAGAGCGCCGCGAATTAGATCAGTGGGACTCGCGGACGGCCGAGAAACTTAGGTCGCGAGCGGCGAAAGGTTTCGCAACCCGTCGTCCTCTATATCTTCCGCTACCTTCTCCTCTTTCTCCCCGGTTAACCTCCGATTTCGCGTGTCTCGCTCCCTTCGCTGCGCACAGTGACACAGTCCTTATTCCAAATCCGCGCACCTAAAACTTTAGACTGAATATATGCGTGTCGTTTCTCACAATCGATCTTCTTAAAAGACTCGAATGTCTCGACTCGACTCGAATGTCTTACTTTCCTAATGACCTTCCTTCCAATTCGCGCACTTGAAACACCGTGACAGTTCCGCTCCTGCTCTCTCCCTTTTCTCGCTCCTCGCCTCGGGAGATCCTCTTCAAGACTCCAGGTTCCTTTTCGGAGCGGCCGCTGATCTCCCATCGACTTCCACGCTCGCTCTATCGGCCGCGAATCGGCACGGTGACCACGGAATCGCACACTCGCCCTCGCGCATCACGCACTCGCGGCCGCGTTCACTCGGTTCGGGTAACGCGCGCGCGCGCGGCGGCGCGGGCGGTCGGCGAGACACGGGCGTCGCGCGCCGACGCGAGCATCGCGCTATATATCGCGCTCGCCCGCAAACCAGATGAGATCGCTAACCTGCTTTCCGATGCGTTTCGACGATAAAACGTCCGAGCGCACTTCGTTCTTCGTTCCTCGCGCCTCGCGCCTCGTCCCGCCCGGCGACGTTCGACGTTCGACTCCGGCGCCGAGTCCGTGTACGACCGACTTCTCGACGCACCCCGCGATATAGTCGACGTCGATCGCGGATCTCCAAATTCGCGCATAAATCTGTCGCTTCTCGCGGTCGACCGGCGCGTTTCGACGGGAGGGCACGGAGCAACGATCAACACCTTCGAAAGTCACGGCAGTTGGCACCGACGAAACGGACACCTGTCGTCGCCCTCCCTCGAATTTCCGCGGGCGTTTCAAAAAGCACCAAATATGGCGGCGGGCGTGAACGCCGCGCCGGTGTTCCCTCCGTTGCGATCCTCCTTCCTCTTCTTCCCCCGCACCCGCGCGATCGATTTGTCAATCCAGCTGGTCGCGCGATTGATCGAGTCGCGAAATTGCGGCGCAAAATTGCGACGACCCCGCGAATCTCTTCTTTCTCGACGATCTCGCCCGGCCGCTCTCGATCTTTCCTCCTTATTTCGGCCGGTCGCCGAAAATGCTCGGGCGTCGCGGAGGAGGCGGAGGAGCAGGTGGCGGAAGGCGCGCTGGAGAGGCTGCTGGGGCACTTTGCGCCGTGAGGCAACCGCAAGGCAGCCTCCTCTGACTCCGTACGTGTGGTGTCCGGCGCGTACGCGAAGACTGGTTTCACGACGAGGCTCCCTCGTGCCCGACCGGCCAGACTACTTCGCGCGGACGATAGCACGGGACGGCGCGGCGTCCGCGCACGGGCGCGAGCGAGACGGAGCAATACGGAGTACGCTCGCCGCGCGGCTCACGGCGCACGGCGCGCCGCGAGAGGTGAGCGGAGGCAGCGCGGAGCTGGCGCGCACGGTGCACGGTGGAGAGCGCGGTGGGTCCCGTTCCACGGAAAGAGGCTTTATTCCACTGAGCGCGAGGAAGTACTGTTACTTAGACGGGGGCCGCAACGCAACGAGGAGCAACGCCGCGCGACGCGACGCGACGCGGCTCTCGGGACTCGGGACGCGAGCTGCATGCGCGCGATCTCGCCGAGCAACACGGCCAAGCCGAACGTGCCAATCGTGCGTTTTTCCTCCAACGGTGGATTAAGCGGGGTGGTTCCTCTCGCACGTTTTGAAACGCGTAAAAATGAGACGTGTCGATTTGAGGGGTGGGGAGGAGAAGAGAGGAAGGAACGCCTCCGCGCGCGATATACCAGCTGCGACAGGTGGCGTGTCGACGATTTTCGGCTCGATGTTTCTCCCGCCGTCTCTTTCGCTCCCTTTTCGCGAGACGCAGGATCCGCGACAATCGGGATATTCGGGATTCACCGTCGATGGTACGACGACGACGTTGTGACCGCGCGATGCATCGTACTCTCGCGCGCGTCTCGAACTCGACTTCCCGCGTTCCCGCCCGAGTATGGAGAAAGCACGGACCTGTGGGAAGGGAGGGAGGTGACGCGGCGCCACTGCGGCTCGTAAACAAACAACGGTCGTCGCGCGGCGACTGTGTCGGACTTTCGGAGTAACCCGCGAACGCCGACTGTCGTTCTCACGTGTTCCGCGTCGCGTGCTCCGACGCGTTCACGTACTTACATATATACGTTACCCGCGCACTCGATAAGGGCGCCCGGGCCTCTGACTCGCGGTCACCCGCATTTACGCCGGAAAAACACGTGCGGGTAAACGCGGTTCAACCGGCACGACGCGCGTGCCGCCCGCGCCGCTCCTTTTCGTGACACGTTTTCGTTTCTCAGCAGTCAGCGCCGAGAAGACGTTCGCGGTGCGAGTCCGCGCGTGTACCTGGCCAAATCTTTCTCTTCTCCTTTCTCTCTCTCTCTTCTTTCGGCCGACACGTTGATTATCGCGGAGCGCGCGATACAACACAACGTATATACCGCTCGGCTGTCGCGGCTCGACTGAACGGCCGACCACCTCCGCTGCTCCGCACCGTTGCTCGCCGCGCTCACGCTCGTAGCGTGCGCGCCGGCGCCCCGCAGCTTGCCCTCGGAGTTAAGTCGAATGAAACGGATAATGAGTGAATTCCTGATCCAAATTAAGTACGTGAACTCGCCTTGGAAAGCTGGTAAATTCAACTTTTATAACGATTTTATCGATTGATTTATATGTTTGGAGTAGATTTCGGGAAAAAAATTTGAAAAGCGTTTACCCGTCGCGTATCTTGTATGCCAAATTCATGTTAAATCAAAGACTTGAATTAAGTTTTTAAATTAATTGAAGATAATTAAACATTATTTTTTTCATTGTTTTAATCAATTAAATCATCTATAGCATAAAATTCGCTAATAAAACAGCATTATATTGGTATATTGGTATAT
>NW_020210445.1:0-1276 GCF_003070985.1 Temnothorax curvispinosus | reverse complement strand
CTACGACGCGGAGGCAGACGGCCGCCAAGATTCGTGCTCGTTAAGCGTCCGTATTCATACTCCAGGAGGGGATATATAAACTTCGTGCTGTTCGATTTTTTTTCGGTCGAGGACGTAGTTCTCGCGACTTCTCAACGTGCCTGTAGCAAGGACCTTCGAATGCGGCGTCGTGCGCATAAATGGGTCAAAATGCCTTCATTCAGAAGCTAAAGCTGGTACAATTCCGTTTGATTAAATCTTCCACGCATTGCGGTTAATCATTTTCATTATCAAGAATAAACATACATGTCTGTTTCGTCTGTCGATACCATGTTAATTAACATCGGTGTCCGGCCTTACGTCTAAAATTATATCATCGGTTTCGGTGCTTTTGTAGACCGAAAGTAATTGGCAAGTACTACGCATCACTATTATCAAAATTTTTTAAAATAATGTCACAGCAAGGAGCTTGTCTTACAATTAGACCAACAAAAGTAATGGATTTTTATTTATCTTGCTTAGCTTTGTGTCAGAACTGAAACGAATTTTCTATAAATAGCAATGTGATAGTTGATAGTTTCTATCGTTTCTCTTGGTGATTGACAGGTAGAAGTTCTAATCCGAACTATATGCGAAAAAAACGCACGCTGTGAGGTTAGCTTACCACAAAATATATTTTACTATTTGCTTAGCTTTTGGGACATTCCAAGGTTCCGCACTCCCGCAGGGATAAATAAAGGAAGGCGCCTTCCAAAACAGGAAGGGACGAAATAGAATAAGAACGAGAGAAAGAGAGCCAGGAAGGGATGCGACAGAGACGTGGATTAACAAAAATTGCGGTTCCGACAACCAGTCTGCGAAAAATAAAAAAGCGTCTCAAGAGAGAACGGGAACCCGAAGAAGGAACCCGAGAAGGGTCAGTCTACCTGTTTCGAACTCGTGCTCAGCGCTAAAAGTCGAGTGGTGTCTCGAAAAAGTGATTTCATTGAGAGAAACGGCCGCGCATCGAACCGCGCGGTTCATTAAGATAATTTACACGTTCAGACCGGGATGCTTGTTCTTTTCTGAAAATAAAATTAAAAAAAAAGGATTGCCTCGCGTGCAGCGTCCCGCCCGAGGTCGAGAACTACAATCTAGCAAACTGCGATCGCGCGCAACAATGTATCACTGATTGTTATACGAACGAAAATGAGCGAATGGTAGTCGAATGATTCGAAGAAATGATATTTCACGAAATTTTGATGACGCAGATATTCCACAGTCATTGGATCCAAAGCAAAAGTTGTGATCTGTAATT
>NW_020210444.1:0-1348 GCF_003070985.1 Temnothorax curvispinosus | reverse complement strand
GAATAATACGACCAAATGCATATTTAATCGAAGATCTTGACGGTCAAACAATTGGCGTATTCAATGCAAGGCAATTAAAACCACACCGAGAAGCAAGATTATACGGCGAAGAAGATATGCGGGAGGATGCCGAAAATCCCGACGACGAAATGATTGAAGCGAATCAACCAAGACAAGTCGAAAATGACGGGGAGTCCGATTACGAAAATGAAGGATATTCGGACGAATACGATGACTACGATGATGATCGGACACCATCGGACGAAGATGACGACGACATCGACGATGAGAACGACGAAGAGGAGGAGTTCCAAAGGTCATATTACGAAGAAAGTGACCGAGACGCAATCACCAATCGCGAATCGGTAGGCGACGACGAGATGGAGGCGCGAAACCAAAGACCGCAGGAGTGGTGGAACATCGACGATGACGACGTTGACGGGGATGACCAAACGTACGATGGTGGGGATGAAGGCGCTGAGCGAGCAACCGACGAAGAGGCGGAGCGAGCCGGCAGTACGTTAGCGAGCCGCGCGCGAGACGCAAGTCGAGCGCCATTCGGACGGCAGAGCGACGATACGAACGAACGTGACGAAAATAGTGACGATTCGTGGCGCGAACAATGTAATCGTGCGAACGATCGACGGGGATCACCGATCCCGTGATTCGATCTACGATCACCAGCAACACCGGCGAGCGTGGATAGATCGGGAACGAGAGAAACGGTGGAGATTAGTGATCTCGAAGTTGCGACAAGTGGGACAAGAACGAACGGCAACGAAGAAATAAACGATTCTGATCGTGTGTGGCGAGACATATTGGATCGATTGCTGTTATCGTCCGACGACGAGAGACGAGTAATCGAGCCGCAAAGATCACAACAGCGGAGAAATCGCGACGACGAGCAAGACGATCACGAAATTGTGACAGTTTCGAGTTCGGATCGATCGAGCATTGTCGAATTGAACGCAATGTGGATCGACATCGACGATAGCGATGCCACCACGGTGGACTACGAAGACTTTTACCAAGGAATCAAAGCTCACAGCAGTGTGCAGCGAGAGGGGAAGATATGCATTCGAACGACGAAGCGCAATGGCCAACTAACCCCGGTGAGTGAGATGACGGATGGAGATAACGATGGCAACGGTGAAATTGAACAACCACCACCACCACCACCCCAACCACCACCACCACCACCAGCAGCACCAGCAGCAGCAGCAGCGAATCCAGGAAAAAGGCGACGATCCCACGAAGACCTGCAACAAAAAGAAAATAGTGTAGTGAACATCACAATTAAGCAAGAAATGTCGTTTAATTGTGCGCGAAGTGACAATGACAATGTTAA
>NW_020210443.1:0-1859 GCF_003070985.1 Temnothorax curvispinosus | reverse complement strand
CGTGCGTCTTGATGAATGTGGCCGTCGTCGCGGTGACGACTCACGGTGGCCAGACCTAAGAACGCGGTGGAATGCAACGAGTTACGAGACTTAGGAGACCGTGATCGATCACGGTGCAGGAAAGGCCGTCTTCGGCAGTTTTCGTTTCCCACCTTGTCCCCCAGTGATCGACTGCATCGCGAGGGCAGCGTTTAGCCAGCTTCTCACTAACGCTGGCATTTATAGAGTATTGATTTTTATCGTGTGTTGCGTATTATCTCATATCTCTTCGAATTCGTCACGTTTCTTTTGTAAAAATGTTTCTCGCGGTTGTCGCGTTGAAAATTGTAAGTGCTCCGATATTCTCACATAAAGAAAAAATTACTTTAGATCGTCCGAAAAAAATTCGCAGATAAAACTGTATATGCTCGTTTTATAACTTGCACAAGTGGTATAAATTTGTATAAGCATGTAAAATAGACAGGTTCACGTCGTTATCCGTTTTTTGAATATTGTTGTTTAACTGGCGAAATTGTTACAATCGAGAAATGAGATGTAATCGCGATACGCTCAAGTTTCTGTCATTCAGGAACTTCGTGACACAGATTTCCCGTAGAATCAGTAGCGTGTGTAAGTGACAGGTGCATACAACTGCTGGTAAAGCTCCCGAGGGATATCATTTCAGTTACTACACTCTGCCTTTAGGCAATCGGCGCAATCAGTTGCAATAACTATATATGACAGATGCAATTGATTTCACATTGAATGCGAATATTTTCGTATGACGGTATGATTTTAATTAAATAATAAAGTAAGACAAAGCTTTAACGAATATCGTTCAATAATGCCTTTGCGCCAGATTACTTTTTCCTGTCCTACTTTCATTTAAATATTTTATCGAGCACTTTTTTATTTCACGCTCAGGTAACCTGAAACTTATTAAAAATATGGTGAAATTAACGATAACACCTACGGTATTTAATGTTTATTATAGGAAAATACGTTGTTCATTGGTTTGAATGAAAGAAGAAGTTTTTGCATACGACATTATCGCGACCAATTTTTAAGCAGATTTTCGCAGACTTCGTAGTTGAAAGTTTTCTATTTATAAAACTGTAGACGTGCCGTTTTATTTGTTTGCTTTATCCGTGATCTTGCCTCATGAAATAACTCTTTGCAACAGAATTTAAGAATTGTTCTTCGGAAAATCTGATATAATTTTTTAGCACACAGTTCGTGCACTTATAATTTATAATTTGTTATTAAACTTTTAAAAAATCGCATAATACATTAATTATTATAATATATATACCTATATATGTATATTTTGCAATAATACAGAAAAGCATTAAATAAACATATTTGTCAATATTTGATTTAAACAATGACATATTAACAGATACGTAATATGTAAATATATGAATTAGAAATGTCAACTAATTAAATTAAGCTTCTTTAATAAATGAATAATAATTGCGTCCCAATTATACTGTATACTCCCTAATAGTATCCCTATTATTGAAGACCATGTACTGTTCCTATTTCCGAAGTATCTTGTCGTGTCTTGCATCCGCTCGTCAGTAATATGTAATATCGATTCTCGTATCGATTTATCGACCGGTATCAGAAAAATGCTGTCCAACAGACGAAGATAAGTGCGGATAGGCCATTTGGGATTTTAATTAACGAAGAGATGAGTGTATCCAGGTGCATCAAATATTTATGATATGCATAATTTATTTTCGTTCGGCTGTGCAGAAGAGGCGAAAGAGGCACTGACATAAGCCGTAGTCGATCGCTTTAATCTAGATTATCTAGAACGTCTAACAGGAATCGGTTTGACCTAAGCGTTATCGCGAAGTTTAAAAAATTTCTTCACG
>NW_020210442.1:0-3784 GCF_003070985.1 Temnothorax curvispinosus | reverse complement strand
GTCGCATAATCGAACTTACTACCGTGCCAGAAGAAGAACCGTCTCGCCAACGCTGTACGCCTATTGGTCAAATTTTCGTTACACTTTTCGTGTCGCACAATCGAACTTACTACCGTACCAAAGAAGTTTCACTTCCGTTTCACTTTTTCGTGTCGCGAATCGAACTCACTACCGTGCCTAAAGAAGTTTCACTTCAATATAGTGTTACACGCAGTTCTCACTATATCCGTCTCGCCAGTGCCGTACGCCTGATCGAATTTTCATGACGCGTTTTCGAGTCGCAAAATCGAATTTACTTACCGATCCAAAAAGAGTTTTACTTTGTACGCCTGTTGGTCAAATTTTTGTGACACTATTTTGTGACGTTTTTTTGTGTCGCACAATCGAACTTACTACCGTACCAAAGAAATTTCATTTTGTACGCCTATTGGTCGAATTTTCGTTACACTTTTTGTGTCGCATAATCGAACTTACTACCGTGCCAGAAGAAGAACCGTCTCGCTAACGCCGTATGCCTATTGGTCAAATTTTCGTTACACTTTTCGTGTCGCACAATTGAACTTACTACCGTACCAAAGAAGTTTCACTTCCGTTACACTTTTTCGTGTCGCGAATCGAACTCACTACCGTGCCTAAAGAAGTTTCACTTCAATAATATAATAATTCGTAATTATTTGCATAATAAATAATTCTATATCTGCATAATTTGTCAGAATCATTGTGATTATTATTTAATTGTTACGACGGCAACTCCAATGATGAGGATTTCGTGGTAATGTAAAACGTGCAAATCTTACCGCTTTTTATAACTATAGTAGATTGTGTATAGTTATTCATATCCGTCGTAATTAATACGAAATTTGTACACTAAATGCCAATTAAGCACTTCATTTCTATGATACGCTTCTGTATTCTAGATTATGGTATCCACCGTCCGGAGAAATGTGTCAAATGTGTAATCGAACACACAGCGCATGCCAGCGCATCCCCTCCACATGCTGCCAACGCACACCAAAGCGCAAAGGCACATCCGTGTGCTGTCGAGTCAGTCGAGCGTCCGAACCCGAGTCGAAATTTTTCTCCTATTTTCGACCTCAATGTTCAATCTAGCACCTACTTTCGACCAAAATGTTCTACCTAACACCTACTTTGATACTTTAAGCAGTCACATCACTCTATTTTGAATCTCTTCAACCTCTTCAACCTCTGGCTCCTATTTAAAATCTGACAATTCTGTTTGAAAAGAAATCATGCTCCTACTTTAATGTTCCTAACGTTTTCTTAATTTATTTATTGCATTTAGTTTATTTTTATTATTATAGGTTTATTATATTTTTGATTAAATATTATATATGATTTATTAAACGTTTATAATAACGTTTATAATAAATGTTTATAATAACGGTTCTCTCTATTTATTAATTTAATCAAAAATAGTAAAAACAAAATTAAAAGGAATTTTATTAGGTTAATAATAATAGTTATATTATTAACTAAAAAAAATAATTTTATATATGACGTTTAAATGATTATTTATATAAAATTGTATTTTTCTATATTATTTTTTCCTTTTTTCTCTCTTTTTTCTTTATTTATTAAAATAATTCAAAATAAAATTAAAAGAATGTGTGTATGTATGAGTACGCATGCGTATATGTGAAACTAAAGGTAGGAAATTTTAAATATATACAAAACTATTACAAAACATCTTTCTTTTTGTTATTACTTCTTATAATTACTTATCTTCATATATTTACATGTTACTAAATTTACGATAATTGAATATGGACTGGTATTTATTTATTCAAGCTCTTGCCCAATCAGCAGACAATGTTTTTTAAATGTGTTTTTAATATTCATTTTTTATTAATTATACATTTGTACAATTCATTGTAAAAATAATATTTATTTAATGTTTATTAAATATTTATTTCACATTGATTATTTATTTGAAGTAATAATTTAGAAAAAATATTTATTAAACGTTTATTTAACGTTTATTTAATATTTGTTTTACATTAGTAAGTTATTTGCAATAAGTTAAAAAAACATTTATTTAACATTTATTCGACATTATTTTAATATTTATTTTACATTAAACATTAACTATTTATTTGCCATAATGAATTGAAAAAACATTTATTTAACATTTATTCGACAGTAATGTAATATTTATTTTACATTAATTATTTATTTGCAATAATGATTTAAAGAAACATTTATTTGACATTTATTTAATATTAATTTAATATTTACTTCAGATATTGCGCTCGAATTCCTTCGCGTTTTGCAAACGCCCGATCGTTTCATTCAGATGTAGATGGCGCGACGCGTGAGTCGCCACTTTCAAAGCGCCCCCACTCCTTCCTCGCTCGGCTCGCTCTCGTTCAGTCAGTTCAGTGTCATGGCCGCTCTTGCTGCGTTTCTTCGGACAAGACGAGTACGTTTTCCTTCTTTCGTAACTGATTGAGCTAAGCGGCACATATTCTGGAGACCAACCGAGCGAGATTCGACTTCCCAAGGAGAGCTCACCGCCAGGAAAAGGAGAGCTGCGGCAGCTCGCGTCCGAGAGGGAGAATTGAGGCGAGGAGTCCGGTCCAGCGAGCAGGGCCCTTCCGATATTCTCATTTAGGACGCCATATTGGAAGATCGACATTGTTCGTAGTAGTACAAGGAGCTCTGCAAGGTTAATCTCGTCTTGAGATCTTGGAATTGCTCTTATTCTTGTGACTCTGGGTTATATTTTGGCCCTAGAATTTATCTCGTAGACAAATGCAGAGGCCTCTCCTCTCTTTTCTTCTCTTTTCTTTTCTTACTTTGATTTCAATCGGTAATCCAGACTCCTTAATTCCGTATTATAAATATTATTTGTTAAATGGCATTTGTGATATGCGATTAGTTATTTGGTATTAAGGTATTAATTTTAAGTTTTATTAGTATTAAGATATTTCATTTTAAGATACTCACAATCAGTATCAAGACATTTTTCAATTTTAATTTTAATTTTGTTGAAACTAAATTTTAATTTTAATTTTTATTAAGATACAATACATATATTAATTGTTTTAAATGGTTAAAAATTTATTTTTTTTTCGTTATGATATAATATGAGTTTAATTTAGATAGTATGCAAGAGTACATGAACAAGTAGATAAAAAAGTGTAAACAAATAAATATATGTTCCTTTGTACCTTAGAAACAAACGTGTGCGATCTCTTAGATTTTTTCTGACTCTCCCCCCTATATGCTATTTACCACATTATCATATTAACATGCTCTATGTCATGTATATTATCGGTGACTTGCAGTGGAGTTTTTATTTAAGTTGTGTTTCATATGGTTAATAAAAAAAAGATTTATTATATAAATTTTATAACATTATTAATTGTGATACATGTATGTCTATATGTATCTGATTAATTAACAATGTTATAAAATATTTTGCGGTAATATTTTTTTGATATTAAAAATCTTAGATTCTAAATAATAAATCTAGATAAATATTGCGTTTAACAAAGCAATGAGATACGACAACATAAGTCAAAGTCACAACCGTATCTCGTTGCTAAATTTACCAAAACCTATACTATATGAATTACCGATGATGTACGTGATATGGAACATGTTTCAGTACGATTTAAAAAGTAGTAAAAATTAATACATTGATAATAAAATGTACTACAATAAATGTTTTCTCCAATAGTCCTAATAAAGTATTCTTTTGAATTCAGTAAATATTTTATTAGGTTTAGAAAATTTGTTTCAATTAGATGAATAATTTTTT